>NW_025956600.1:0-48414 GCF_023159225.1 Perognathus longimembris pacificus
TATATCAGGAGTAAACCTTCTGAGAATAAAAAACAGCTGGAGCTTGTTAAGGTAATTACACATGGGAAAGGATAATGTACTGGGAACTCCTCAGAATTATCTGCTTTGTGGTGAGGGGAGAGAGATAAAAGCTCATTTAGGAACGACATGAACATGCTGCGTAGGTAGCTGTTTATCAGTAAATATCTCCACTGAGATTAAGAAAACCAGTAGCTTAATAAATTAAGTACTTCCTGGTATGGGTACTGTACTGGTACCTCACCCCAAAAGAATCTGGATTGTGGTGAGGGGACAGAGAAAAAAGCTCATTTAGGACCTGCACTTACGAAGGGGGGTAGGCAGCTGTATATCAGGGAGTAAACCTTCTGAGAATAAAAACAGCTGGAGCTTGGTAAGGTAATTACACAGGGGAAAGGATAATGTACTGGGAACTCCTCAGAAGAATCTGATTTGTGGTGAGGGAAGATAGATAAAAGCTCATTTAGGAAAGACATGAACATGCTGCGTAGGTAGCTGTTTATCAGTAAATATCTCCACTGAGATTAAGAAAAGCAGTAGCTTAATATATTAAGAGCTTCCTGGTATGGTTACTGTACTGGTAACTCCCCAAAAGAATCTGGATTGTGGTGAGGGAACAGAGAAAAAAGCTCATTTAGGACCTGCACTTACGAAGGGGGTAGGCAGCTGTATATCAGGGAGTAAACCTTCTGAGAATAAAAACAGCTGGAGCTTGTTAAGGTAATTACACAGGGAAAAGGATAATGTACTGGGAACGCCTCAGAAGAATCTGAATCGTGGTGAGTGGAGAGAGATAAAAGCTCATTTAGGAACGACATGAACATGCTGCGTAGGTAGCTGTTTATCAGTAAATATCTCCACTGAGATTAAGAAAAGCAGTAGCTTAATAAATTAAGTACTTCCTGGTATGGTTACTGTACTGGTAACTCCCCAAAAGAATCTGGATTGTGGTGAGGGAACAGAGAAAAAAGCTCATTTAGGACCTGCACTTACGAAGGGGGGTAGGCAGCTGTATATCAGGGAGTAAACCTTCTGAGAATAAAAACAGCTGGAGCTTGTTAAGGTAATTACACAGGGGAAAGGATATGTACTGGGAACTCCTCAGAACAATCTGATTTGTGGTGAGGGGAGAGAGATAAAAGCTCATTTAGGAACGACATGAACATGCTGCGTAGGTAGCTGTTTACCAGTAAATATCTCCACTGAGATTAAGAAAAGCAGTAGCTTAATAAATTAAGTACTTCCTGGTATGGTTACTGTACTGGTAACTCCCCAAAAGAATCTGGATTGTGGTGAGGAAACAGAGAAAAAAAGCTCATTTAGGACCTGCACTTACGAAGGGGGTAGGCAGCTGTATATCAGGGAGTAAACCTTCTGAGAATAAAAACAGCTGGAGCTTGTTAAGGAAATTACACACGGGAAAGGATAATGTACTAGGAACTCCTCAGAAGAATCTGATTTGTGGTGAGGGGAGAGAGATAAAATCTCATTAGGAACGACATGAACATGCTGCGTAGGTAGCTGTTTATCAGTAAATATCTCCACTGAGATGAAGAAAAGCAGTAGCTTAATAAATTAAGTATTTCCTGGTATGGTTACTGTACTGGTAACTCCCCAAAAGAATCTGGATTGTGGTGAGGGAACAGAGAAAAAAGCTCATTTAAGACCTGCACTTACGAAGGGGGTAGGCAGCTGTATATCAGGGAGTAAACCTTCTGAGAATAAAAACAGCTGGAGCTTGTTAAGGTAATTACACAGGGGAAAGGATAATGTACTGGGAAATCCTCAGAAGAATCTGATTTGTGGTGAGGGGAGAGCGATAAAATCTCATTTAAGAACGACATGAACATGCTGCGTAGGTAGCTGCTTATCAGTAAATATCTCCACTGAGATTAAGAAAAGCAGTAGCTTAATAAATTAAGTACTTCCTGGTATGGTTACTGTACTGGTAACTTCCCAAAAGAATCTGGATTTTCGTGAGGGAACAGAGAAAAAAGCTCATTTAGGACCTGCACTTACAAAGGGGGTAGGCAGCTGTATATCAGGGAGTATCCATTCTGAGAATAAAAAGAGCTGGAGCTTGTTAAGGTAATTAAAACAGGGGAAAGGATAATTACTGGGCACTCCTCAGAAGAATCTGATTTTTGGTGAGGGAGAGAGATGAAAGCTCATTTAGGAACGACATGAACATGCTGCGTAGGTAGCTGTTTATCAGTAAATATCTCCACTGTGATTAAGAAAACCAGTAGCTTAATAAATTAAGTACTTCCTGGTATGGGTACTGTACTGGTACCTCCCCAAAAGAATCTGGATTGTGGTGAGGGGACAGAGAAAAAGCTCATTTAGACCTGCACTTACGAAGGGGTAGGCAGCTGTATATCAGGGAGTAAACCTTCTGAGAATAAAAACAGCTGGAGCTTGGTAAGGTAATTACACAGGGGAAAGGATAATGTATTGGGAATCTCCTCAGAAGAATCTGATTTGTGGTGAGGGAAGATAGATAAAAGCTCATTTAGGAAAGACATGAACATGCTGCGTAGGTAGCTGTTTATCAGTAAATATCTCCACTGAGATTAAGAAAAGCAGTAGCTTAATATACTAAGAACTTCCTGGTATGGTTACTGTACTGGTAACTCCCCAAAAGAATCTGGATTGTGGTGAGGGAACAGAGAAAAAAGCTCATTTAGGACCTGCCCTTACGAAGGGGTTAGGCAGCTGTATATCAGGGAGTAAACCTTCTGAGAATATAAAACAGCTGGAGCATGGTAAGGTAATTACACAGGGGAAAGGATAATGTACTGGAACGCCTCAGAAGAATCTGATTTGTGCTGAGGGAGAGAGATAAAAGCTCATTTAGGAACGACATGAACATGCTGCGTAGGTAGCTGTTTATCAGTAAATATCTACACTGAGATTAGGAAAAGCAGTAGCTTAATAAATTAAGTACTTCCTGGTATGGTTACTGTACTGGTAACTCCCCAAAAGAATCTGGATTGTGGTGAGGGAACAGAGAAAAAAGCTCATTTAGGACCTGCACTTACGAAGGGGGTAGGCAGCTGTATATCAGGGAGTAAACCTTCTGAGAATAAAAACAGCTGGAGCTTGTTAAGGGAATTACACAGGGGAAAGGATAATGTACTGGGAATTCCTCAGAAGAATCTGATTTGTGGTGAGGGTAGAGAGATAAAAGCTCATTTAGGAACGACATGAACATGCTGCGTAGGTAGCTGTTTATCAGTAAATATCTCCACTGAGATTAAGAAAGCAGTAGCCTAATAAATTAAGTACTTCCTGGTATGGTTACTCTACTGGTAACTCCCCAAAAGAATCTGGATTGTGGTGAGGGAACAGAGAAAAAAGCTCATTTAGGACCTGCACTTACGAAGGGGGTAGGCAGGTGTATATCAGGGAGTAAACCTTCTGAGAATAAAAACAGCTGGAGCTTGTTAAGGTAATTATACAGGGGAAAGGATAATGTACTGGGAACTCCTGAGAAGAATCTGATTTGTGGTGAGGGGAGAGAGATAAAAGCTCATTTAGGAACGACATGAACATGCTGCGTAGGTAGCTGTTTATCAGTAAATATCTCCACTGAGATTAAGAAAAGCAGTAGCTTAATAAATTAAGTACTTCCTGGTATGGTTACTGTACTGGTAACTCCCCAAAAGAATCTGGATTGTGGTGAGGGAACAGAGAAAAAAGCTCATTTAGGACCTGCACTTACGAAGGGGGTAGGCAGCTGTATATCAGGGAGTAAACCTTCTGAGAATAAAAACAGCTGGAGCTTGTTAAGGTAATTACACAGGGGAAAGGATAATGTACTGGGAACTCCTCAGAAGAATCTGATTTGTGGTGAGGGGAGAGAGATAAAAGCTCATTTAGGAACGACATGAACATGCTGCGTAGGTAGCTGTTTATCAGTAAATATCTCCACTGAGATTAAGAAAACCAGTAGCTTAATAAATTAAGTACTTCCTGGTATGATTACTGTACTGGTAAATCCCCAAAAGAATCTGGATTGTGGTGAGGGAACAGAGAAAAAAGCTCATTTAGGACCTGCACTTACGAAGGGGGTAGGCAGCTGTATATCAGGGAGTAAACCTTATGAGAATAAAAACAGCTGGAGCTTGTTAAGGTAATTACACAGGGGAAAGGATAATGCACTGGGAACTCCTCAGAAGAATCTGATTTGTGGTGAGGGCAGAGAGATAAAAGCTCATTTAGGAACGACATGAACATGCTGCGTAGGTAGCTGTTCATCAGTAAATATCTCTACTGAGATTAAGAAAAGCAGTAGCTTAATAAATAAAGTACTTCCTGGTATGGTTACTGTACTGGTAACTCCCCAAGAATCTGGATTGTAGTGAGGGAACAGAGAAAAAAGCTCATTTAGGACCTGCACTTACGAATGGGGTAGGCAGCTGGATATCAGGGAGTAAACCTTCTGAGAATAAAACAGCTGGAGCTTGTTAAGGTAATTACACAGGGGAAAGGATAATGTACTGGGAACTCCTCAGAAGAATCTGATTTGTGGTGAGGGGAGAGAGATAAAAGCTCATTTAGGAACGACATGAACATGCTGCGTAGGTAGCTGTTTATCAGTAAATATCTCCACTGAGATTAAGAAAAGCAGTAGCTTAATAAATTAAGTACTTCCTGGGATGGTTACTGTACTGGTAACTCCCCAAAAGAATCTGGATTGTGGTGAGGGAACAGAGAAAAAAGCTCTTTTAGGACCTGCACTTACGAAGGGGGTAGGCAGCTGTATATCAGGGAGTAAACCTTCTGATAATAAAAACAGCTGGAGCTTGTTAAGGTAATTACACAGGGGAAAGGATATTGTACTGGGAACTCCTCAGAAGAATCTGATTTGTGGTGAGGGGAGAGAGATAAAAGCTCATTTAGGAACGATATGAACATGCTGCGTAGGTAGCTGTTTGTCAGTAAATATCTCCACTGAGATTAAGAAAAGCAGTAGCTTAATAAATTAAGTACTTCCTGGTATGGTTACTGTACTGGTAACTCCCCAAAAGAATCTGGATTGTGGTGAGGGAACAGAGAAAAAAGCTCATTATAACCTGCACTTACGAAGGGGGTAGGCAGCAGTATATCAGGGAGTAAACCTTCTGAGAATAAAACAGCTGGAGCTTGTTAAGGTAATTACACAGGGGAAAGTATAATGTACTGGGAACTCCTCAGAAGAATCTGAATTGTGGTGAGGGGAGAGAGATAAAAGCTCATTTAGGAACGACATGAACATGCTGCGTAGGTAGCTGTTTATCAGTAAATATCTCCACTGAGATTAAGAAAAGCAGTAGCTTAATAAATTAAGTACTTCCTGGTATGGTTACTGTACTGGTAACTCCCCAAAAGAATCTGGATTGTGGTGAGGGAACAGAGAAAAAAGCTCATTTAGGACCTGCACTTACGAAGGGGGTAGGCAGCTGTATATCAGGGAGTAAACCTTCTGAGAATAAAAACAGCTCGAGTTTGTTAAGGTAATTACACAGGGGAAAGGATAATGTACTGGGAACGCCTCAGAAGAATCTGATTTTTGCTGAGGGAGAGAGATAAAAGCTCATTTAGGAACGACATGAACATGCTGCGTAGGTAGCTGTTTATCAGTAAATATCTCCACTGAGATTAGGAAAAGCAGTAGCTTAATAAATTAAGTGCTTCCTGGCATGGTTACTGTACTGGTAACTCCCCAAAAGAATCTGGATTGTGGTGAGGGAACAGAGAAAAAAGCTCATTTAGGACCTGCACTTACGAAGGGGGTAGGCAGCTGTATATCAGGGAGTAAACCTTCTGAGAATAAAAACAGCTGGAGCTTGTTAAGGGAATTACACAGGGGAAAGGATAATGTACTGGGAATTCCTCAGAAGAATCTGATTTGTGGTGAGGGTAGAGAGATAAAAGCTCATATAGGAACGACATGAACATGCTGCGTAGGTAGCTGTTTATCAGTAAATATCTCCACTGAGATTAAGAAAAGCAGTAGCCTAATAAATTAAGTACTTCCTGGTATGGTTACTCTACTGGTAACTCCCCAAAAGAATCTGGATTGTGGTGAGGGAACAGAGAAAAAAGCTCATTTAGGACCTGCACTTACGAAGGGGGTAGGCAGCTGTATATCAGGGAGTAAACCTTCTGAGAATAAAAACAGCTGGAGCTTGTTAAGGTAATTATACAGGGGAAAGGATAATGTACTGGGAACTCCTGAGAAGAATCTGATTTGTGGTGAGGGGAGAGAGATAAAAGCTCATTTAGGAACGACATGAACATGCTGCGTAGGTAGCTGTTTATCAGTAAATATCTCCACTGAGATTAAGAAAAGCAGTAGCTTAATAAATTAAGTACTTCCTGGTATGGTAACTGTACTGGTAACTCCCCAAAAGAATCTGGATTGTGGTGAGGGAACAGAGAAAAAAGCTCATTTAGGACCTGCACTTACGAAGGGGGTAGGCAGCTGTATATCAGGGAGTAAACCTTCTGAGAATAAAAACAGCTGGAGCTTGTTAAGGTAATTACACAGGGGAAAGGATAATGTACTGTGAACTCCTCAGAAGAATCTGATTTGTGATGAGGGGAGAGAGATAAAAGCTCCTTTAGGAACGACATGAACATGCTGCGTAGGTAGCTGTTTATCAGTAAATATTTCCACTGATATTAAGAAAAGCAGTAACTTAATAAATTAAGTACTTCCTGGTATGGTTACTGTACTGGTAACTCCCCAAAAGAATCTGGATTGTGGTGAGGGAACAGAGAAAAAAGCTCATTTAGGACCTGCACTTACGAAGGGGGTAGGCAGCTGTATATGAGGGAGTAAACCTTCTGAGAATAAAAACAGCTGGAGCTTGTTAAGGTAATTACACAGGGGAAAGGATCATGTAATGGGAACTCCTCAGAAGAATCTGATTTGTGGTGAGGGGAGAGAGATAAAAGCTCATTTAGGAACGAAATGAACATGCTCCGTAGGTAGCTGTTTATCAGTAAATATCTCCACTGAGATTAAGAAAGGCAGTAGCTTAATAAACTAAGTACTTCCTGGTATGATTACTGTACTGGTAACTCCCCAAAAGAATCTGGATTATGGTGAGGGAACAGAGAAAAAATCTCATTTAGGAACTGCACTTACGAAGGGGGTAGGCAGCTGTATATCAGGGAGTAAACCTTCTGAGAATAAAAACAGCTGGAGCTTGTTAAGGTAATTACACAGGGGAAAGGATAATGTACTGGGAACTCCTCAGAAGAATCTGATTTGTGGTGAGGGGAGAGAGATAAAAGCTCATTTAGGCACGACATGAACATGCTGCGTAGCTAGCTGTTTATCAGTAAATATCTCCACTGAGATTAAGAAAAGCAGTAGCTTAATAAATTAAGTACTTCCTGGTATGGTTACTGTACTGGTAACTCCCCAAAAGAATCTGGATTGTGGTGAGGGAACAGAGAAAAAAGCTCATTTAGGACCTGCAATTACGAAGGGGGTAGTCAGCTGTATATCAGGGAGTAAACCTTCTGAGAATAAAAACAGCTGGAGATTGTTAAGGTAATTACACAGGGTAAACGATAATGTACTGGGAACTCCTCAGAAGAATCTGATTTGTGGTGAGGGGAGAGAGATAAAAGCTCATTTAGGAACGACATGAACATGCTGCGTAGGTAGCTGTTTATCAGTAAATATCTCCACTGAGATTAAGAAAAGCAGTAGCTTAATAAATTAAGTACTTCCTGGTATGGTTACTATACTGGTAACTCCCCAAAAGAATCTGGATTGTGGTTAGGGAACAGAGAAAAAAGCTCATTGAGGACTAGCACTTACGAAGGGGGTAGGCAGCTGTATATCAGGGAGTAAACCTTCTGAGAATGAAAACAGCTGGAGCTTGTTAAGGTAATTACACAGGGGAAAGGATAATGTACTGGGAACTCCTCAGAAGAATCTGATTTGTGGTGAGGGGAGAGAGATAAAAGCTCATTTAGGAACGACTTGAACATGCTGCGTAGGTAGCTGTTTATCAGTAAATATCTCCACAGAGATTAAGAAAAGCAGTAGCTTAATAAATTAAGCACTTCCTGGTATGGTTACTGTACTGGTAACTCCCCTATAGAATCTGGATTGTGGTGATGGAACAGAGAAAAAAGCTCATTTAGGACCTGCACTTACGAAGGGGGTAGGCAGCTGTATATCAGGGAGTAAACCTTCTGAGAATAAAAACAGCTGGAGCTTGTTAAGGTAATTACACAGGGGAAAGGATAATGTACTGGGAACTCCTCAGAAGAATCTGATTTGTGGGGAGGGGAGAGAGATAAAAGCTCATTTAGGAACGACATGAACATGCTGCGTAGGTAGCTGTTTATCAGTAAATATCTCCACTGAGATTAAGAAAAGCAGTAGCTTAATAAATTAAGTACTTCCTGGTATGGTTACTGTACTGGTAACTCCCCAAAAGAATCTGGATTGTGGTGAGGGAACAGAGAAAAAAGCGCTTTTAGGACCTGCACTTAAGAAGGGGGTAGGCAGCTGTATATCAGGGAGTAAACCTTCTGAGAATAAAAACAGCTGGAGCTTGTTAAGGTAATTACACAGTGGAAAGGATAATGTACTGGGAACTCCTCAGAAGAATCTCATTTGTGGTGAGTGGAGAAAGATAAAAGCTCATTTAGGAACGACATGAACATGCTGCGTAGGTAGCTGTTTATCAGTAAATATCTCCACTGAGATTAAGAAAAGCAGTAGCTTAATAAATTAAGTACTTCCTGGTATGGTTACTGTACAAGTAACTCCCCAAAAGAATCTGGATTGTGGTGAGGGAACAGAGAAAAAAGCTCATTTAGGACTTGGACTTACGAAGGGGGTAGGCAGCTGTATATCAGGGAGTAAACCTTCTGAGAATAAAAACAGCTGGAGCTTGTTAAGGTAATTACACATGGGAAAGGATAATGTACTGGGAACTCCTCAGAATTATCTGCTTTGTGGTGAGGGGAGAGAGATAAAAGCTCATTTAGGAACGACATGAACATGCTGCGTAGGTAGCTGTTTATCAGTAAATATCTCCACTGAGATTAAGAAAACCAGTAGCTTAATAAATTAAGTACTTCCTGGTATGGGTACTGTACTGGTACCTCCCCAAAAGAATCTGGATTGTGGTGAGGGGACAGAGAAAAAAGCTCATTTAGGACCTGCACTTACGAAGGGTGTAGGCAGCTGTATATCAGGGAGTAAACCTTCTGAGAATAAAAACAGCTGGAGCTTGGTAAGGTAATTACACAGGGGAAAGGATAATGTACTGGGAACTCCTCAGAAGAATCTGATTTGTGGTGAGAGAAGATAGATAAAAGCTCATTTAGGAAAGACATGAACATGCTGCGTAGGTAGCTGTTTATCAGTAAATATCTCCACTGAGATTAAGAAAAGCAGTAGCTTAATATATTAAGAGCTTCCTGGTATGGTTACTGTACTGGTAACTCCCCAAAAGAATCTGGATTGTGGTGAGGGAACAGAGAAAAAAGCTCATTTAGGACCTGCACTTACGAAGGGGGTAGGCAGCTGTATATCAGGGAGTAAACCTTCTGAGAATAAAAACAGCTGGAGCTTGTTAAGGTAATTACACAGGGAAAAGGATAATGTACTGGGAACGCCTCAGAAGAATCTGAATCGTGGTGAGGGGAGAGAGATAAAAGCTCATTTAGGAACGACATGAACATGCTGCATAGGTAGCTGTTTATCAGTAAATATCTCCACTGAGATTAAGAAAAGCAGTAGCTTAATAAATTAAGTACTTCCTGGTATGGTTACTGTACTGGTAACTCCCCAAAAGAATCTGGATTGTGGTGAGGGAACAGAGAAAAAAGCTCATTTAGGACCTGCACTTACGAAGGGGGTAGGCAGCTGTTTATCAGGGAGTTAACCTTCTGAGAATAAAAACAGCTGGAGCTTGTTAAGGTAATTACACAGGGGAAAGGATAATGTACTGGGAACTCCTCAGAACAATCTGATTTGTGGTGAGGGGAGAGAGATAAAAGCTCATTTAGGAACGACATGAACATGCTGCGTAGGTAGCTGTTTACCAGTAAATATCTCCACTGAGATTAAGAAAAGCAGTAGCTTAATAAATTAAGTACTTCCTGGTATGGTTACTGTACTGGTAACTCCCCAAAAGAATCTGGATTGTGGTGAGGGAACAGAGAAAAAAGCTCATTTAGGACCTGCACTTACGAAGGGGTAGGCAGCTGTATATCAGGGAGTAAACCTTCTGAGAATAAAAACAGCTGGAGCTTGTTAAGGAAATTACACACGGGAAAGGATAATGTACTAGGAACTCCTCAGAAGAATCTGATTTGTGGTGAGGGGAGAGAGATAAAAGCTCATTTAGGAACGACATGAACATGCTGCGTAGGTAGCTGTTTATCAGTAAATATCTCCACTGAGATGAAGAAAAGCAGTAGCTTAATAAATTAAGTATTTCCTGGTATGGTTACTGTACTGGTAACTCCCCAAAAGAATCTGGATTGTGGTGAGGGAACAGAGAAAAAAGCTCATTTAAGACCTGCACTTACGAAGGGGGTAGGCAGCTGTATATCAGGGAATAAACCTTCTGAGAATAAAAACAGCTGGAGCTTGTTAAGGTAATTACACAGGGGAAAGGATAATGTACTGGGAAATCCTCAGAAGAATCTGATTTGTGGTGAGGGGAGAGCGATAAAAGCTCATTTAAGAACGACATGAACATGCTGCGTAGGTAGCTGCTTATCAGTAAATATCTCCACTGAGATTAAGAAAAGCAGTAGCTTAATAAATTAAGTACTTCCTGGTATGGTTACTGTACTGGTAACTTCCCAAAAGAATCTGGATTTTCGTGAGGGAACAGAGAAAAAAGCTCATTTAGGACCTGCACTTACAAAGGGGGTAGGCAGCGGTATATCAGGGAGTATCCATTCTGAGAATAAAAAGAGCTGGAGCTTGTTAAGGTAATTAAACAGGGGAAAGGATAATTACTGGGCACTCCTCAGAAGAATCTGATTTTTGGTGAGGGGAGAGAGATAAAAGCTCATTTAGGAACGACATGAACATGCTGCGTAGGTAGCTGTTTATCAGTAAATATCTCCACTGTGATTAAGAAAACCAGTAGCTTAATAAATTAAGTACTTCCTGGTATGGGTACTGTACTGGTACCTCCCCAAAAGAATCTGGATTGTGGTGAGGGGACAGAGAAAAAAGCTCATTTAGACCTGCACTTACGAAGGGGGTAGGCAGCTGTATATCAGGGAGTAAACCTTCTGAGAATAAAAACAGCTGGAGCTTGGTAAGGTAATTACACAGGGGAAAGGATAATGTATTGGGAACTCCTCAGAAGAATCTGATTTGTGGTGAGGGAAGATAGATAAAAGCTCATTTAGGAAAGACATGAACATGCTGCGTAGGTAGCTGTTTATCAGTAAATATCTCCACTGAGATTAAGAAAAGCAGTAGCTTAATATACTAAGAACTTCCTGGTATGGTTACTGTACTGGTAACTCCCCAAAAGAATCTGGATTGTGGTGAGGGAACAGAGAAAAAAGCTCATTTAGGACCTTCCCTTACGAAGGGGTTAGGCAGCTGTATATCTGGGAGTAAACCTTCTGAGAATAAAAACAGCTGGAGCATGGTAAGGTAATTACACAGGGGAAAGGATAATGTACTGGGAACAATTCAGAAGAATCTGATTTGTGGTGAGGGGAGATAGATAAAAGCTCATTTAGGAACGACATGAACATGCTGCATAGGTAGCTGTTTATCAGTAAATATCTCCACAGAGATTAAGAAAAGCAGTAGCTTAATAAATTAAGTACTTCCTGGTATGGTTACTGTACTGGTAACTCCCCAAAAGAATCTGGATTGTTGTGAGGGAACAGAGAAAAAAGCTCATTTAGGACCTGCACTTACGAATGGGGTAGGCAGCTGTATATCAGGGAGTAAACCTTCTGAGAATAAAAACAGCTGGAGCTTGTTAAGGTAATTACACAGGGGAAAGGATAATGTACTGGGAACTCCTCAGAAGAATCTGATTTGTGGTGAGGGGAGAGAGATAAAAGCTCATTTAGGAACGACATGAACATGCTGCATACGTAGCTGTTTATCAGTAAATATCTCCACTGAGATTAAGAAAAGCAGTAGCTTAATAAATTAAGTACTTCCTGGTATGGTTACTGTACTGGTAACTACCCCAAAGAATCTGGATTGTGGTGAGGGGACAGAGAAAAAAGCTCATTTAGGACCTGCACTTACGAAGGGGGTAGGCAGCTGTATATCAAGGAGTAAACCTTCTGAGAATAAAAACAGCGGGAGCTTGTTAAGGTAATTACACGGGGGAAAGGATAATGTACTGGGAACTCCTCAGAAGAATCTGATTTGTGGTGACGGGAGAGAGATAAAATCTCATTTAGGAACGACATGAACATGCTGCGTAGGTAGCTGTTTATCAGTAAATATATCCACTGAGATTAAGAAAAGCAGTAGCTTAATAAATTAAGTACTTCCTGGTATGATTACTGTACTGGTAACTCCCCAAAAAAATCTGGATTGTGGTGAGGGAACAGAGAAAAAAGCTCATTTAGGACCTGCACCTACGAAGGGGGTAGGCAGCTGTATATCAGGGAGTAAACCTTCTGAGAATAAAAACAGCTGGAGCTTGTTAAGGTATACACAGGGGAAAGGATAATGTACTGGGAACTACTCCGAGGAATCTGATTTGTTATGAGGGGAGAGAGATCAAAGCTCATTTAGGAACGACATGAACATGCTGCTTAGGTAGCAGTTTATCAGTAAATATCTCCACTGAGATTATGAAAAGCAGTAGCTTAATAAATTAAGCACTTCCTGGTATGGTTACTGTACTGGTAACTCCCCAAAAGAATCTGGATTGTGGTGAGGGAACAGAGAAAAATCTCATTTAGGACCTGCACTTAGGAAGGGGCTAGGCAGCTGTATATCAGGGAGTAAACCTTCTGAGAATAAAAACAGCTGGAGCTTGTTAAGGTAATTACACAGGGGAAAGGATCATGTACTGGGGACTCCTCAGAAGAATCTGAATTGTGGTGAGGGGAGAGAGATAAAAGCTCATTTAGGAACGACATGAACATGCTGCGTAGGTAGCTGTTTATCAGTAAATATCTCCACTGAGATTAAGAAAAGCAGTAGCTTAATAAATTAAGTACTTCCTGGTATGGTTACTGTACTGGTAACTCCCCAAAAGAATCTGGATTGTGGTGAGGGAACAGAGAAAAAAGCTCATTTAGGACTTGCACTTACGAAGGGGGTAAGCAGCTCTATATCAGGGAGTAAACCTTCTGAGAATAAAAACAGCTGGAGCTTGTTAAGGTAATTACACAGGGGAAAGGATAATGTACTGGGAACTCCTCAGAAGAATCTGATTTGTCGTGAGGGGAGAGAGATAAAAGCTCATTTAAGAACGACATGAACATGCTGCGTAGGTAGCTGTTTATCAGTAAATATCTCCACTGAGATTAAGAAAAGCAGTAGCTTAATAAATTAAGTACTTCCTGGTATGGTTACTGTACTGGTAACTTCCCAAAGAATCTGGATTGTCGTGAGGGAACAGAGAAACAAGCTCATTTAGGACCTGCACTTACAAATGGGGTAGGCAGCTGTATATCAGGGAGTATCCATTCTGAGAATAAAAAGAGCTGGAGCTTGTTAAGGTAATTAAACAGGGGAAAGGATAATTACTGGGAACTCCTCAGAAGAATCTGATTTGTGGTGAGGGGAGAGAGATAAAAGCTCATTTAGGAACGACATGAACATGCTGCGTAGGTAGCTGTTTATCAGTAAATATCTCCACTGAGATTAAGAAAAGCAGTAGCTTAATAAATTAAGTACTTCCTGGTATGGGTACTCTACTGGTACCTCCCCAAAAGAATCTGGATTGTGGTGAGGGGACAGAGAAAAATGCTCATTTAGGACCTGCACTTACGAAGGGGGTAGGCAGCTGTATATCAGGGAGTAAACCTTCTGAGAATAAAAACAGCTGGAGCATGGTAAGGTAATTACACAGGGGAAAGGATAATGTACTGGGAACAATTCAGAAGAATCTGATTTGTGGTGAGGGGAGATAGATAAAAGCTCATTTAGGAACGACATGAACATGCTGCATAGGTAGCTGTTTATCAGTAAATATCTCCACAGAGATTAAGAAAAGCAGTAGCTTAATAAATTAAGTACTTCCTGGTATGGTTACTGTACTGGTAACTCCCCAAAAGAATCTGTATTGTTGTGAGGGAACAGAGAAAAAAGCTCATTTAGGACCTGCACTTACGAAGGGGGTAGGCAGCTGTATATCAGGGAGTAAACCTTCTGAGAATAAAAACAGCTGGAGCTTGTTAAGGTAATTACACAGGGGAAAGGATAATGTACTGGGAACTCCTCAGAAGAATCTGATTTGTGGTGAGGGGGAGAGAGATAAAAGCTCATTTAGGAACGACATGAACATGCTGCGTAGGTAGCTGTTTATCAGTAAATATCTCCACTGAGATTAAGAAAAGCAGTAGCTTAATAAATTAAGTACTTCCTGGTATGGTTACTGTACTGGTAACTACCCCAAAGAATCTGGATTGTGGTGAGGGGACAGAGAAAAAAGCTCATTTAGGACCTGCACTTACGAAGGGGGTAGGCAGCTGTATATCAAGGAGTAAACCTTCTGAGAATAAAAACAGCGGGGGCTTGTTAAGGTAATTACACGGGGGAAAGGATAATGTACTGGGAACTCCTCAGAAGAATCTGATTTGTGGTGAGGGGAGAGAGATAAAAGCTCATTTAGGAACGACATGAACATGCTGCGTAGGTAGCTATTTATCAGTAAATATCTCCACTGAGATTAAGAAAAGCAGTAGCTTAATAAATTAAGTACTTCCTGGTATGATTACTGTACTGGTAACTCCCCAAAAGAATCTGGATTGTGGTGAGGGAACAGAGAAAAAAGCTCATTTAGGACCTGCACTTACGAAGGGGGTAGGCAGCTGTATATCAGGGAGTAAACCTTCTGAGAATAAAAACAGCTGGAGCTTGTTAAGGTAATTACACAGGGGAAAGGATAATGTACTGGGAACTACTCCGAGGAATCTGATTTGTGATGAGGGGAGAGAGATAAAAGCTCATTTAGGAACGACATGAACATGCTGCGTAGGTAGCTGTTTATCAGTAAATATCTCCAATGAGATTATGAAAAGCAGTAGCTTAATAAATTAAGCACTTCCTGGTATGGTTACTGTACTGGTAACTCCCCAAAAGAATCTGGATTTTGGTGAGGGAACAGAGAAAAATCTCATTTAGGACCTGCACTTATGAAGGGGCTAGGCAGCTGTATATCAGGGAGTAAACCTTCTGAGAATAAAAACAGCTGGAGCTTGTTAAGGCAATTACACAGGGGAAAGGATAATGTACTGGGAACTCCTCAGAAGAATCTGATTTGTGGTGAGGGGAGAGAGATAAAAGCTCATTTAGGAACGACATGAACATCCTGCATACGTAGTTGTTTATCAGTAAATATCTCCACTGAGATTAAGAAAAGCAGTAGCTTAATAAATTAAGTACTTCCTGGTATGGTTACTGTACTTGTAACTCCCCAAAAGAATCTGGATTGTGGTGAGGGAACAGAAAAAAAGCTCATTTAGGACCTGCACTTACGAAGGGGGTAGGCAGCTGTATATCAGGGAGTAAACCTTCTGAGAATAAAAACAGCTGGAGCTTCTTAAGGTAATTACACAGGGGAAAGGATAATGTACTGGGATCTCCTCAGAAGAATCTGATTTGTGGTGAGGGGAGAGAGATAAAAGCTCATTTAGGAACGACATGAACATGCTGCGTAGGTAGCTGTTTATCAGTAAATATCTCCACTGAGATTAAAAAAAGCAGTAGCTTAATAAATTAAGTACTTCCTGGTATGGTTACTGTACTGGAAACTCCCCAAATGAATCTGGATTGTGGTGAGGGAGCAGAGAAAAAGCTCATTTAGGACCTGCACTTACGAAGGGGGTAGGCAGCTGTATATCAGGGAGTAAACCTTCTGAGAATAAAAACAGCTGGAGCTTGTTAAGGTAATTACACAGGGGAAAGGATATTGTACTGGGAACTCCTCACAAGAATCTGATTTGTTTTGAGGGGAGAGAGATAAAAGCTCATTAAGAACGACATGAACATGCTGCGTAGGTAGCTGTTTATCAGTAAATATCTCAACTGAGATTAAGAAAAGCAGTTGCTTAATAAATTAAGTACTTCCTGGTATGGTTACTGTACTGGTAACTCCCCAAAAGAATCTGGAGTGTGGTAAGGGAACAAAGAAAAAAGCTCATTTAGGACCTGAACTTACGAAGGGGGTAGGCAGCTGTATATCAGGGAGTAAACCTTCGGAGAATAAAAACAGCTGGAGCTTGTTAAGGTAATTACACAGGGGAAAGGATAATGTACTGGGAACTCCTCAGAAGAATCTGATTTGTGGTGAAGGGAGAGAGATAAAAGCTCATTTAGGAACTACATGAACATGCTGCGTAGGGAGCTGTTTATCAGTAAATATCTCCACTGAGATTAAGAAAAGCAGTAGCTTAATAAATTAAGTACTTGCTGGTATGATTACTGTACTGGTAACTCCCCAAAAGAATCTGGATTGTGGTGAGGGAACAGAGAAAAAAGCTCATTTAGGACCTGCACCTACGAAGGGGGTAGGCAGCTGTATATCAGGGAGTAAACCTTCTGAGAATAAAAACAGCTGGAGCTTGTTAAGGTAATTACACAGGGGAAAGGATCATGTACTGGGAACTCCTAAGAAGAATCTGATTTGTGGTGAGGGGAGAGAGATAAAAGCTCATTTAAGAACGACATGAACATGCTGCGTAGGTAGCTGTTTATCAGTAAATATCTCCACTGAGATTAAGAAAAGCAGTAGCTTAATAAATTAAGTACTTCCTGGTATGGTTACTGTACAGGTAACTTCCCAAAAGAATCTGGATTGTCGTGAGGGAACAGAGAAACAAGCTCATTTAGGACCTGCACTTACAAAGGGGGTAGGCAGCTGTATATCAGGAAGTATCCATTCTGAGAATAAAAAGAGCTGGAGCTTGTTAAGGTAATTAAACAGGGGAAAGGATAATTACTGGGAACTCCTCAGAAGAATCTGATTTGTGGTGAGGGGAGAGAGATAAAAGCTCATTTAGGAACGACATGAACATGCTGCGTAGGTAGCTGTTTATCAGTAAATATCTCCACTGAGATTAAGAAAACCAGTAGCTTAATAAATTAAGTACTTCCTGGTATGGGTACTGTACTGGTACCTCCCCAAAAGAATCTGGATTGTGGTGAGGGGACAGAGAAAAAAGCTCATTTAGGACCTGCACTTACGAAGGGGGTAGGCAGCTGTATATCAGGGAGTAAACCTTCTGAGAATAAAAACAGCTGGAGCATGGTAAGGTAATTACACAGGGGAAAGGATAATGTACTGGGAACAATTCAGAAGAATCTGATTTGTGGTGAGGGGAGATAGATAAAAGCTCATTTAGGAACGACATGAACATGCTGCATAGGTAGCTGTTTATCAGTAAATATCTCCACAGAGATTAAGAAAAGCAGTAGCTTAATAAATTAAGTACTTCCTGGTATGGTTACTGTACTGGTAACTCCCCAAAAGAATCTGTATTGTTGTGAGGGAACAGAGAAAAAAGCTCATTTAGGACCTGCACTTACGAAGGGGGTAGGCAGCTGTATATCAGGGAGTAAACCTTCTGAGAATAAAAACAGCTGGAGCTTGTTAAGGTAATTACACAGGGGAAAGGATAATGTACTGGGAACTCCTCAGAAGAATCTGATTTGTGGTGAGGGGAGAGAGATAAAAGCTCATTTAGGAACGACATGAACATGATGCGTAGGTAGCTGTTTATCAGTAAATATCTCCACTGAGATTAAGAAAAGCAGTAGCTTAATAAATTAAGTACTTCCTGGTATGGTTACTGTACTGGTAACTACCCCAAAGAATCTGGATTGTGGTGAGGGGACAGAGAAAAAAGCTCATTTAGGACCTGCACTTACGAAGGGGGTAGGCAGCTGTATATCAAGGAGTAAACCTTCTGAGAATAAAAACAGCGGGAGCTTGTTAAGGTAATTACACGGGGGAAAGGATAATGTACAGGGAACTCCTCAGAAGAATCTGATTTGTGGTGAGGGGAGAGAGATAAAAGCTCATTTAGGAACGACATGAACATGCTGCGTAGGTAGGTGTTTATCAGTAAATATCTCCATTGAGATTAAGAAAAGCAGTAGCTTAATAAATTAAGTACTTCCTGGTATGATTACTGTACTGGTAACTCCCCAAAAGAATCTGGATTGTGGTGAGGGAACAGAGAAAAAAGCTCATTTAAGACCTGCACTTACGAAGGGGGTAGGCAGCTGTATATCAGGGAGTAAACCTTCTGAGAATAAAAACAGCTGGAGCTTGTTAAGGTAATTACACAGGGGAAAGGATAATGTACTGGGAACTACTCCGAGGAATCTGATTTGTGATGAGGGGAGAGAGATAAAAGCTCATTTAGGAACGACATGAACATGCTGCGTAGGTAGCTGTTTATCAGTAAATATCTCCAATGAGATTATGAAAAGCAGTAGCTTAATAAATTAAGCACTTCCTGGTATGGTTACTGTACTGGTAACTCCCCAAAAGAATCTGGATTTTGGTGAGGGAACAGAGAAAAATCTCATTTAGGACCTGCACTTACGAAGGGGCTAGGCAGCTGTATATCAGGGAGTAAACCTTCTGAGAATAAAAACAGCTGGAGCTTGTTAAGGTAATTACACAGGGGAAAGGATAATGTACTGGGAACTCCTCAGAAGAATCTGATTTGTGGTGAGGGGAGAGAGATAAAAGCTCATTTAGGAACGACATGAACATGCTGCATACGTAGTTGTTTATCAGTAAATATCTCCACTGAGATTAAGAAAAGCAGTAGCTTAATAAATTAAGTACTTCCTGGTATGGTTACTGTGCTGGTAACTCCCCAAAAGAATCTGGATTGTGGTGAGGGAACAGAGAAAAAAGCTCATTTAGGACCTGCACTTACGAAGGGGGTAGGCAGCTGTATATCAGGGAGTAAACCTTCTGAGAATAAAAACAGCTGGAGCTTGTTAAGGTCATTACACAGGGGAAAGGATAATGTACTGGGAACTCCTCAGAAGAATCTGATTTGTGGTGAGGGGAGAGAGATAAAAGCTCATTTATGAACGACATGAACATGCTGCGTAGGTAGCTGTTTATCAGTAAATATCTCCACTGAGATTAAGAAAAGCAGTAGCTTAATAAATTTAGTACTTCCTGGTATGGTTACTGTACTTGTAACTCCCCAAAAGAATCTGGATTGTGGTGAGGGAACAGAAAAAAAGCTCATTTAGGACCTGCACTTACGAAGGGGGTAGGCAGCTGTATATCAGGGAGTAAACCTTCTGAGAATAAAAACAGCGGGAGCTTCTTAAGGTAATTACACAGGGGAAAGGATAATGTACTGGGATCTCCTCAGAAGAATCTGATTTGTGGTGAGGGGAGAGAGATAAAAGCTCATTTAGGAACGACATGAACATGCTGCGTAGGTAGCTGTTTATCAGTAAATATCTCCACTGAGATTAAAAAAAGGAGTAGCTTAATAAATTAAGTACTTCCTGGTATGGTTACTGTACTGGAAACTCCCCAAATGAATCTGGATTGTGGTGAGGGAGCAGAGAAAAAGCTCATTTAGGACCTGCACTTACGAAGGGGGTAGGCAGCTGTATATCAGGGAGTAAATCTTCTGAGAATAAAAACAGCTGGAGCTTGTTAAGGTAATTACACAGGGGAAAGGATATTGTACTGGGAACTCCTCACAAGAATCTGATTTGTTTTGAGGGGAGAGAGATAAAAGCTCATTAAGAACGACATGAACATGCTGCGTAGGTAGCTGTTTATCAGTAAATATCTCAACTGAGATTAATAAAAGCAGTTGCTTAATAAATTAAGTACTTCCTGGTATGGTTACTGTACTGGTAACTCCCCAAAAGAATCTGGAGTGTGGTAAGGGAACAGAGAAAAAAGCTCATTTAGGACCTGAACTTACGAAGGGGGTAGGCAGCTGTATATCAGGGAGTAAACCTTCTGAGAATAAAAACAGCTGGAGCTTGTTAAGGTAATTACACAGGGGAAAGGATAATGTACTGGGAACTCCTCAGAAGAATCTGATTTGTGGTGAGGGGAGAGAGATAAAAGCTCATTTAGGAACGACATGAACATGCTGCGTAGGGAGCTGTTTATCAGTAAATATCTCCACTGAGATTAAGAAAAGCAGTAGCTTAATAAATTAAGTACTTCCTGGTATGATAACTGTACTGGTAACTCCCCAAAAGAATCTGGATTATGGTGAGGGAACAGAGAAAAAAGCTCATTTAGGACCTGCACCTACGAAGGGGGTAGGCAGCTGTATATCAGGGAGTAAACCTTCTGAGAATAAAAACAGCTGGAGCTTGTTAAGGTATACACAGGGGAAAGGATAATGTACTGGGAACTACTCCGAGGAAACTGATTTGTGATGAGGGGAGAGAGATCAAAGCTCATTTAGGAACGACATGAACATGCTGCGTAGGTAGCTGTTTATCAGTAAATATCTCCAATGAGATTATGAAAAGCAGTAGCTTAATAAATTAAGCACTTCCTGGTATGGTTACTGTACTGGTAACTCCCCAAAAGAATCTGGATTGTGGTGAGGGAACAGAGAAAAATCTCATTCAGGACCTGCACTTACGAAGGGGCTAGGCAGCTGTATATCAGGGAGTAAACCTTCTGAGAATAAAAACAGCTGGAGCTTGTTAAGGTAATTACACAGGGGAAAGGATAATGTACTGGGAACTCCTCAGAAGAATCTGATTTGTGGTGAGGGGAGAGAGATAAAAGCTCATTTAGGAACGACATGAACATGCTGCATACGTAGTTGTTTATCAGTAAATATCTCCACTGAGATTAAGAAAAGCAGTAGCTTAATAAATTAAGTACTTCCTGGTATGGTTACTGTGCTGGTAACTCCCCAAAAGAATCTGGATTGTGGTGAGGGAACAGAGAAAAAAGCTCATTTAGGACCTGCACTTACGAAGGGGGTAGGCAGCTGTATATCAGGGAGTAAACCTTCTGAGAATAAAAACAGCTGGAGCTTGTTAAGGTAATTACACAGGGGAAAGGATAATGGACTAGGAACTCCTCAGAAGAATCTGATTTGTTTTGAGGGGAGAGAGATAAAAGCTCATTAAGAACGACATGAACATGCTGCATAGGTAGCTGTTTATCAGTAAATATCTCAACTGAGATTTAGAAAAGCAGTAGCTTAATAAATTAAGTACTTCCTGGTATGGTTACTGTACTGGTAACTCCCCAAAAGAATATGGATTGTGGTGAGGGAACAGAGATAAAAGCTCATTTAGGACCTGCACTTACGAAGGGGGTAGGCAGCTGTATATCAGGGAGTAAACCTTCTGAGAATAAAAACAGCTGGAGCTTGTTAAGGTAATTACACAGGGGAAAGGATAATGTACTGGGAACTCCTCAGAAGAATCTGATTTGTGGTGAGGGGAGAGAGATAAAAGCTCATTTAGGAACGACATGAACATGCTCCATAGGTAGCTGTTTATCAGTAAATATCTCCACTGAGATTAAGAAAAGCAGTAGCTTAATCAATTAAGTACTTCCTGGTATGGTTACTGTACTGGTAACTCCCAAAAAGCATCTGGATTGTGGTGAGGGAACAGAGAAAAAAGCTCATTTAGGACCTGCACTTATGAAGGGGGTAGGCAGCTGTATATCAGGGACTAAACCTACTGAGAATAAAAACAGCTGGAGCTTGTTAAGGCAATTACACAGGGGAAAGGATAATGTACTGGGAACTCCTCTGAAGAATCTGATTTGTGGTGAGGGGAGAGAGATAAAAGCTCATTTAAGAACGACATGAACATGCTGTGTAGGTAGCTGTTTATCAGTAAATATCTCCACTGAGATGAACAAAAGCAGTAGCTTAATAAATTAAGTATTTCCTGGTATGGTTTCTGTACTGGTAACTCCCCAAAAGAATCTGGATTGTGGTGAGGGAACAGAGAAAAAAGCTCATTTAAGACCTGCACTTACGAAGGGGGTAGGCAGCTGTATATCAGGGAGTAAACCTTCTGAGAATAAAAACAGCTGGACCTTGTTAAGGTAATTACACAGGGGAAAGGATAATGTACTGGGAAATCCTCAGAAGAATCTGATTTGTGGTGAGGGGAGAGCGATAAAAGCTCATTTAAGAACGACATGAACGTGCTGCGTAGGTAGCTGCTTATCAGTAAATATCTCCACTGAGATTAAGAAAAGCAGTAGCTTAATAAATTAAGTACTTACTGGTATGGTTACTGTACTGGTAACTTCCCAAAAGAATTTGGATTTTCGTGAGGGAACAGAGAAAAAAGCTCATTTAGGACCTGCACTTACAAAGGGGGTAGGCAGCTGTATATCAGGGAGTATCCATTCTGAGAATAAAAAGAGCTGGAGCTTGTTAAGGTAATTACACAGGGGAAAGGATAATGTACTGGGAACTCCTCAGAAGAATCTGATTTGTGGTGAGGGGAGAGAGATAAAAGCTCATTTAGGAACGACATGAACATGCTCCGTAGGTAGCTGTTTATCAGTAAATATCTCCACTGAGATTAAGAAAAGCAGTAGCTTAATCAATTAAGTACTTCCTGGTATGGTTACTGTACTGGTAACTCCCAAAAAGCATCTGGATTGTAGTGAGGGAACAGAGAAAAAAGCTCATTTAGGACCTGCACTTATGAAGGGGGTAGGCAGCTGTATATCAGGGACTAAACCTACTGATAATAAAAACAGCTGGAGCTTGTTAAGGTAATTACACAGGGGAAAGGATAATGTACTGGGAACTCCTCAGTAGAATCTGATTTGTGGTGAGGGGAAAGAGATATAAGCTCATTTAGGAACGACATGAACATGCTGCGTAGGTAGGTGTTTATCAGTAAATATCTCCACTGAGATTAACAAAAGCAGTAGCTTAATAAATTAAGTACTTACTGGTATGGTTACTGTACTGGTAACTCCCCAAATGAATCTGGATTGTGGTGAGGGAACAGAGAAAAAATCTCATTTAGGACCTGCACTTACGAAGGGGGTAGGCAGCTGTATATCAGGGAGTAAACCTTCTGAGAATAAAAACAGCTGGAGCTTGTTAAGGTAATTACACAGGGGAAAGGATAATGTACTGGGAACTCCTCAGAAGAATCTGATTTGTGGTGAGGGGAGAGAGATAAAAGCTCATTTAGGAACGACATGAAAATGCTGCGTAGGTAGCTGTTTATCAGTAAATATCTCCACTGAGATTAAGAAAAGCAGTAGAGGCCTGGGGATATGGCCAATTGGCAAGAGTGCCTGCCTCGGATTCACGAGGCCCTGGCTTAGATTCCCCAGCACCACATATACAGAAAACGGCCAGAAGCGGCGCTGTGGCTCAAGAGGCAGAGAGCTAGCCTTGAGCGGGAAGAAGCCAGGGACAGTGCTCAGGCCCTAGGTCCAAGGACAAGGACTGGCCAAAAAAAAAAAAAAGTAAAAAAAGAAAAGCAGTAGCTTAATAAATTAAGTACTTCCTGGTATGGTTACTGTACTGGTAACTCCCCAAAAGAATCTGGATTGAGGTGAGGGAACAGAGAAAAAAGCTCATTTAGGACCTGCACTTACGAAGGGCGTAGGCAGCTGTATATCAGGGAGTAAACCTTCTGAGAATAAAAACAGCTGGAGCTTGTCAAGGTAATTACACAGGGGAAAGGATAATGTACTGGGAACTCCTCAGAAGAATCTGATTTGTGGTGAGGGGAGAGAGGTAAAAGCTCATTTATGAACGACATGAACATACTGCATAGGTAGCTGTTTATCAGTAAATATCTCCAATGAGATTAAGAAAAGCAGTAGCTTAATAAATTAAGTACTTCCTGGTATGGTTACTGTACTGGTAACTCCCCAAAAGAATCTGGATTGTGGTGAGGGAACAGAGAAAAAAGCTCATTTAGGACCTGCACTTACAAAGGGGGTAGGCAGCTGTATATCAGGGAGTAAACCTTCTGAGAATAAAAACAGCTGGAGCTTCTTCAGGTAATTACACAGGGGAAAGGATAATGTACTGGGAACTCCTCAGAAGAATCTGATTTGTGGTGAGGGGAGACAGATAAAAGCTCATTTAGGAACTACATGAAAATGCTGCACAGGTAGCTGTTTATCAGTAACTATCTCCAGTGAGATTAAGAAAAGCAGTAGCTTAATAAATTAAGTACTTCCTGGTATGGTTACTGTACTGGTAACTCCCCAAAAGAATCTGGATTGTGGTGAGGGAACAGAGAAAAAAGCTCATTTAGGACCTGCACTTACGAAGGGGGTAGGCAGCTGTATATCAGGGAGTAAAACTTCTGAGAATAAAAACAGATGGAGCTTGTTAATGTAATTACACAGGGGAAAGGATAATGTACTGGGAACTCCTCAGAAGAATCTGATTTGTGGTGAGGGGAGAGAGATAAAAGCTCATTTAGGAACGACATGAACATGCTGCGTAGGTAGCTGTTTATCAGTAAATATCTCCACTGAGATTAAGAAAAGCAGTAGCTTAATAAATTAAGTACTTCCTGGTATGGTTACTGTACTGGTAACTCCCCAAATGAATCCGGATTTTGGTGAGGGAACGTAGAAAAAAGGTCATTTAGGACCTGCACCTACGAAGGGGGTAGGCAGCTGTATATCAGGGAGTAAACCTTCTGAGAATAAAAACAGCTGGAGCTTGTTAAGGAAATTAAACAGGGGAAAGGATAATGTACTGGGAAATCCTCAGAAGAATCTGATTTGTGGTGAGGGGAGAGAGATAAAAGCTCATTTAGGAACGACATGAACATGCTGCGTAGGTAGTTGTTTATCAGTAAATATCTCCACTGAGATTAAGAAAAGCAGTAGCTTAATAAATTAAATACTTCCTGGTATGGTTACTGTACTGGTAACTCCCCAAGTGAATCTGGATTATGGTGAGGGATAGAGAAAAAACCTCATTTAGGACCTGCACTTACGAAGGGGATAGGCAGGTGTATATCAGGGAGTAAACCTTCTGAGAATAAAAACAGCTGGAGCTTGTTAAGGTAATTACACAGGGGAAAGGATAATGTACTGGGAAATCCTCAGAAGAATCTGATTTGTGGTGAGGGGAGAGAGATAAAAGCTCATTTAGGAACGACATGAACATGTTGCGTAGTTAGCTGTATATCAGCAAATATCTCCACTGAGATTAAGAAAAGCAGTAGCTTAATAAATTAAGTACTTCCTGGTATGGATACTGTACTGGTAACTCCCCAAAAGAATCTGGATTGTGGTGAGGGAACAGAGAAAAAAGCTCATTTAGGACCTGAACTTACGAAGGGGGTAGGCAGCTGTATATCAGGGAGTAAACCTGAGAATAAAAACAGCTGGAGCTTGTTAAGGTAATTACACAGGGGAAAGGATAATGTACTGGGAACTCCTCAGAAGAATCTGATTTGTGGTGAGGGGAGAGAGATAAAAGCTCATTTAGGAACGATATGAACATGCTGCGTAGGTAGCTGTTTATCAGTAAATATCTCCACTGAGATTAAGAAAAGCAGTAGCTTAATAAATTAAGTACTTCCTGGTATGGTTACTGTACTGGTAACTCCCCATATGAATCTGGATTGTGGTGAGGGAACAGAGAAAAAAGCTCATTTAGGACCTGCACTTACGAAGGGGGTAGGCAGCTGTATATCAGGGAGTAAACCTTCTGAGAATAAAAACAGCTGAAGCTTATAAAGGTAATTACACAGGGGAAAGGATAATATACTGGGAACTCCTCAGAAGAATCTGATTTGTGGTGAGGGGAGAGAGACAAAAGCTCATTTAGGAACGACAAGAACATGCTGCATACGTAGCAGTTTATCAGTAAATATCTCCACTGAGATTAAGAAAAGCAGTAGCTTAATAAATTAAGTACTTCCTGGTATGGTTACTGTACTGGTAACTCCCCAAAAGAATCTGGATTGTGGTGAGGGAAGAGAGAAAAAAGCTCATTTAGGACCTGCACTTACGAAGGGGGTAGGCAGCAGTATATCAGGGAATAAACCTTCTGAGAATAAAAAGAGCTGGAGCTGTTAAGGTAATTACACAGGGGAAAGGATAATGTACGGGGAAGTCCTCAGAAGAATCTGATTTGTGGTGAGGGGAGAGAGATAAAAGCTCATTTAGGAACGACATTAACATGCTGCGTACGTAGCTGTTTATCAGTAAATATCTAAACTGAGATTAAGAAAAGCACTAACTTAATAAATTAAGTACTTCCTGGTATGGTTACTGTACTGGTAACTCCCCAAAAGAATCTGGATTGTGGTGACGGAACAGAGAAAAAAGCTCATTTAGGACCTGCACTTACGAAGTTGGTAGGCAGCTGTATATCAGGGAGTAAACCTTCTGAGAATAAAAACAGCTGGAGCTTGTTAAGGTAATTACACAGGGGAAAGGATAATGTACTGGGAACTCCTCATAAGAATCTGATTTGTGGTGAGGGGAGAGAGATAAAAGCTCATTTAGGAATGACATGAAAATGCTGCGTAGGTAGCTGTTTATCAGTAAATATCTCCACTGAGATTAAGAAAAGCAGTAGCTTAATAAATTAAGTACTTCCTGGTATGGTTACTGTACTGGTAACTCCCCAAAAGAATCTGGATTGTGGTGAGTGAACAGAGAAAAAAGCGTATTTAGGAATTGCACTTATGAAGGGGGTAGGCAGTTGTATATCAGGGAGTAAACCTTCTGAGAATAAAAACAGCTGAAGCTTGGTAAGGTAATTACACAGGGGAAAGGATAATATACTGGGAACTCCTCAGAGGAATCTGATTTGTGTTGAGGGGAGAGAGATCAAAGCTCATTTAGGAACGACAAGAACATGCTGCATACATAGCTATTTATCAGTAAATATCTCCACTAAGATTAAGAAAAGCAGTAGCTTAATAAATTAAGTACTTCCTGGTATGGTTACTGTACTGGTAACTCCCCAAAAGAATCTGGATTTTGGTGAGGGAACAGAGACAAAAGCTCATTTAGGACCTGCACTTACGAAGGGGGTAGGCAGCTGTATATCAGGGAGTAAACCTTATGAGAATAAAAACAGCTGGAGCTTATAAAGGTAATTACACAGGGGAAAGGATAATGTACTGGGAACTCCTCAGAAGAATCTGATTTGTGGTGAGGGGAGAGAGATAAAAGCTCATTTAGGAACGACATGAACATGCTGCGTAGGTAGCTGTTTTTCAGTAAATATCTCCACTGAGATTAAGAAAAGCAGTAGCTTAATAAATTAAGTACTTCCTGGTATGGTTACTGTACTGGTACCTCCCCAAAAGAATCTGGATTGTGGTAAAGGAACATAGAAAAAAGCTCATTTAGGACGTGCACTTACGAAGGGGGTAGGCAGATGTATATCAGGGAGTATACCTTCTGAGAATAAAAACAGCTGAAGCTTATAAAGGTAATTACACAGGGGAAAGGATAATATACTGGGAACTCCTCAGAAGAATCTGATTTGTGGTGAGGGGAGAGAGACAAAAGCTCATTTAGGAACGACAAGAACATGCTGCATACGTAGCAGTTTATCAGTAAATATCTCCACTGAGATTAAGAAAAGCAGTAGCTTAATAAATTAAGTACTTCCTGGTATGGTTACTGTACTGGTAACTCCCCAAAAGAATCTGGATTGTGGTGAGGGAACAGAGACAAAAGCTCATTTAGGACCTACACTTACGAAGGGGGTAGGCAGCTGTATATCAGGGAGTAAACCTTATGAGAATAAAAACAGCTAGAGCTTGTTAAGGTAAATACACAGGGGAAAGGATAATATACTGGGAACTCCTCAGAAGAATCTGATTTGTGGTGAGGGGAGAGAGATAAAAACTCATTTAGATACGACATGAAAATGCTGCATAGGAAGCTGTTTATGAGTAAATATCTCCACTGAGATTAAGAAAAGCAGTAGCTTAATAAATTAAGTACTTCCTGGTATGGTTACTGTACTGGTAACTCCCCAAAAGAATCTGGGTTGTGGTGAGGGAACAGAGAAAAAAGCTCGTTTATGACGTGCACTTATGAAGCTTGTAGGCAGCTGTATATCAGGGAGTAAACCTTCTGAGAATAAAAACAGCTGGAGCTTCTTAAGATAATTACACAGGGGAAAGGATAATGTACTGGGAACTCCTCAGAAGAATCTGATTTGTGGTGAGGGGAGAGAGATAAAAGCTCATTTAGGAACGACATGAACATGCTGGGTAGGTAGCTGTTTATCAGTAAATATCTCCACTGAGATGAAGAAAAGCAGTAGCTTAATAAATTAAGTATTTCCTGGTATGGTTACTGTACTGGTAACTCCCCAAAAGAATCTGGATTGTGGTGAGGGAACAGAGAAAAAAGCTCATTTAAGACCTGCACTTACGAAGGGGGTAGGCAGCTGTATATCAGGGAGTAAACCTTCTGAGAATAAAAACAGCTGGAGCTTGTTAAGGTAATTACACAGGGGAAAGGATAATGTACTGGGAAATCCTCAGAAGAATCTGATTTGTGGTGAGGGGAGAGCGATAAAAGCTCATTTAAGAACGACATGAACATGCTGCGTAGGTAGCTGCTTATCAGTAAATATCTCCACTGAGATTAAGAAAAGCAGTAGCTTAATAAATTAAGTACTTCCTGGTATGGTTACTGTACTGGTAACTTCCCAAAAGAATCTGGATTTTCGTGAGGGAACAGAGAAAAAAGCTCATTTAGGACCTGCACTTACAAAGGGGGTAGGCAGCTGTATATCAGGGAGTATCCATTCTGAGAATAAAAAGAGCTGGAGCTTGTTAAGGTAATTAAACAGGGGAAAGGATAATTACTGGGCACTCCTCAGAAGAATCTGATTTTTGGTGAGGGGAGAGAGATAAAAGCTCATTTAGGAACGACATGAACATGCTGCGTAGGTAGCTGTTTATCAGTAAATATCTCCACTGTGATTAAGAAAACCAGTAGCTTAATAAATTAAGTACTTCCTGGTATGGGTACTGTACTGGTACCTCCCCAAAAGAATCTGGATTGTGGTGAGGGGACAGAGAAAAAAGCTCATTTAGGACCTGCACTTACGAAGGGGGTAGGCAGCTGTATATCAGGGAGTAAACCTTCTGAGAATAAAAACAGCTGGAGCTTGGTAAGGTAATTACACAGGGGAAAGGATAATGTACTGGGAACTCCTCAGAAGAATCTGATTTGTGGTGAGGGAAGATAGATAAAAGCTCATTTAGGAAAGACATGAACATGCTGCGTAGGTAGCTGTTTATCAGTAAATATCTCCACTGAGATTAAGAAAAGCAGTAGCTTAATATACTAAGAACTTCCTGGTATGGTTACTGTACTGGTAACTCCCCAAAAGAATCTGGATTGTGGTGAGGGAACAGAGAAAAAAGCTCATTTAGGACCTGCACTTACGAAGGGGTTAGGCAGCTGTATATCAGGGAGTAAACCTTCTGAGAATAAAAACAGCTGGAGCATGGTAAGGTAATTACACAGGGGAAAGGATAATGTACTGGGAACAATTCAGAAGAATCTGATTTGTGGTGAGGGGAGATAGATAAAAGCTCATTTAGGAACGACATGAACATGCTGCATAGGTAGCTGTTTATCAGTAAATATCTCCACAGAGATTAAGAAAAGCAGTAGCTTAATAAATTAAGTACTTCCTGGTATGGTTACTGTACTGGTAACTCCCCAAAAGAATCTGGATTGTTGTGAGGGAACAGAGAAAAAAGCTCATTTAGGACCTGCACTTACGAAGGGGGTAGGCAGGTGTATATCAGGGAGTAAACCTTCTGAGAATAAAAACAGCTGGAGCTTGTTAAGGTAATTACACAGGGGAAAGGATAATGTACTGGGAACTCCTCAGAAGAATCTGATTTGTGGTGAGGGGAGAGAGATAAAAGCTCATTTAGGAACGACATGAACATGCTGCGTAGGTAGCTGTTTATCAGTAAATATCTCCACTGAGATTAAGAAAAGCAGTAGCTTAATAAATTAAGTACTTCCTGGTATGGTTACTGTACTGGTAACTACCCCAAAGAATCTGGATTGTGGTGTGGGGACAGAGAAAAAAGCTCATTTAGGACCTGCACTTACGAAGTGGGTAGGCAGCTGTATATCAAGGAGTAAACCTTCTGAGAATAAAAACAGCGGGCGCTTGTTAAGGTAATTACACGGGGGAAAGGATAATGTACTGGGAACTCCTCAGAAGAATCTGATTTGTGGTGAGGGGAGAGAGATAAAATCTCATTTAGGAACGACATGAACATGCTGCGTAGGTAGCTGTTTATCAGTAAATATCTCCACTGAGATTAAGAAAAGCAGTAGCTTAATAAATTAAGTACTTCCTGGTATGATTACTGTACTGGTAACTCCCCAAAAAAATCTGGATTGTGGTGAGGGAACAGAGAAAAAAGCTCATTTAGGACCTGCACCTACGAAGGGGGTAGGCAGCTGTATATCAGGGAGTAAACCTTCTGAGAATAAAAACAGCTGGAGCTTGTTAAGGTATACACAGGGGAAAGGATAATGTACTGGGAACTACTCCGAGGAATCTGATTTGTGATGAGGGGAGAGAGATCAAAGCTCATTTAGGAACGACATGAACATGCTGCTTAGGTAGCAGTTTATCAGTAAATATCTCCACTGAGATTATGAAAAGCAGTAGCTTAATAAATTAAGCACTTCCTGGTATGGTTACTGTACTGGTAACTCCCCAAAAGAATCTGGATTGTGGTGAGGGAACAGAGAAAAATCTCATTTAGGACCTGCACTTACGAAGGGGCTAGGCAGCTGTATATCAGGGAGTAAACCTTCTGAGAATAAAAACAGCTGGAGCTTGTTAAGGTAATTACACAGGGGAAAGGATCATGTACTGGGGACTCCTCAGAAGAATCTGAATTGTGGTGAGGGGAGAGAGATAAAAGCTCATTTAGGAACGACATGAACATGCTGCGTAGGTAGCTGTTTATCAGTAAATATCTCCACTGAGATTAAGAAAAGCAGTAGCTTAATAAATTAAGTACTTCCTGGTATGGTTACTGTACTGGTAACTCCCCAAAAGAATCTGGATTGTGGTGAGGGAACAGAGAAAAAAGCTCATTTAGGACTTGCACTTACGAAGGGGGTAAGCAGCTCTATATCAGGGAGTAAACCTTCTGAGAATAAAAACAGCTGGAGCTTGTTAAGGTAATTACACAGGGGAAAGGATAATGTACTGGGAACTCCTCAGAAGAATCTGATTTGTGGTGAGGGGAGAGAGATAAAAGCTCATTTAAGAACGACATGAACATGCTGCGTAGGTAGCTGTTTATCAGTAAATATCTCCACTGAGATTAAGAAAAGCAGTAGCTTAATAAATTAAGTACTTCCTGGTATGGTTACTGTACTGGTAACTTCCCAAAGAATCTGGATTGTCGTGAGGGAACAGAGAAACAAGCTCATTTAGGACCTGCACTTACAAATGGGGTAGGCAGCTGTATATCAGGGAGTATCCATTCTGAGAATAAAAAGAGCTGGAGCTTGTTAAGGTAATTAAACAGGGGAAAGGATAATTACTGGGAACTCCTCAGAAGAATCTGATTTGTGGTGAGGGGAGAGAGATAAAAGCTCATTTAGGAACGACATGAACATGCTGCGTAGGTAGCTGTTTATCAGTAAATATCTCCACTGAGATTAAGAAAAGCAGTAGCTTAATAAATTAAGTACTTCCTGGTATGGGTACTGTACTGGTACCTCCCCAAAAGAATCTGGATTGTGGTGAGGGGACAGAGAAAAAAGCTCATTTAGGACCTGCACTTACGAAGGGGGTAGGCAGCTGTATATCAGGGAGTAAACCTTCTGAGAATAAAAACAGCTGGAGCATGGTAAGGTAATTACACAGGGGAAAGGATAATGTACTGGGAACAATTCAGAAGAATCTGATTTGTGGTGAGGGGAGATAGATAAAAGCTCATTTAGGAACGACATGAACATGCTGCATAGGTAGCTGTTTATCAGTAAATATCTCCACAGAGATTAAGAAAAGCAGTAGCTTAATAAATTAAGTACTTCCTGGTATGGTTACTGTACTGGTAACTCCCCAAAAGAATCTGTATTGTTGTGAGGGAACAGAGAAAAAAGCTCATTTATGACCTGCACTTACGAAGGGGGTAGGCAGCTGTATATCAGGGAGTAAACCTTCTGAGAATAAAAACAGCTGGAGCTTGTTAAGGTAATTACACAGGGGAAAGGATAATGTACTGGGAACTCCTCAGAAGAATCTGATTTGTGGTGAGGGGAGAGAGATAAAAGCTCATTTAGGAACGACATGAACATGCTGCGTAGGTAGCTGTTTATCAGTAAATATCTCCACTGAGATTTAGAAAAGCAGTAGCTTAATAAATTAAGTACTTCCTGGTATGGTTACTGTACTGGTAACTACCCCAAAGAATCTGGATTGTGGTGAGGGGACAGAGAAAAAAGCTCATTTAGGACCTGCACTTACGAAGGGGGTAGGCAGCTGTATATCAAGGAGTAAACCTTCTGAGAATAAAAACAGCGGGGGCTTGTTAAGGTAATTACACGGGGGAAAGGATAATGTACTGGGAACTCCTCAGAAGAATCTGATTTGTGGTGAGGGGAGAGAGATAAAAGCTCATTTAGGAACGACATGAACATGCTGCGTAGGTAGCTGTTATCAGTAAATATCTCCACTGAGATTAAGAAAAGCAGTAGCTTAATAAATTAAGTACTTCCTGGTATGATTACTGTACTGGTAACTCCCCAAAAGAATCTGGATTGTGGTGAGGGAACAGAGAAAAAAGCTCATTTAGGACCTGCACCTACGAAGGGGGTAGGCAGCTGTATATCAGGGAGTAAACCTTCTGAGAATAAAAACAGCTGGAGCTTGTTAAGGTAATTACACAGGGGAAAGGATAATGTACTGGGAACTCCTCAGAAGAATCTGATTTGTGGTGAGGGGAGAGAGATAAAAGCTCATTTAGGAACGACATGAACATGCTGCATACGTAGTTGTTTATCAGTAAATATCTCCACTGAGATTAAGAAAAGCAGTAGCTTAATAAATTAAGTACTTCCTGGTATGGTTACTGTGCTGGTAACTCCCCAAAAGAATCTGGATTGTGGTGAGGGAACAGAGAAAAAAGCTCATTTAGGACCTGCACTTACGAAGGGGGTAGGCAGCTGTATATCAGGGAGTAAACCTTCTGAGAATAAAAACAGCTGGAACTTGTTAAGGTAATTACACAGGGGAAAGGATAATGGACTAGGAACTCCTCAGAAGAATCTGATTTGTTTTGAGGGGAGAGAGATAAAAGCTCATTAAGAACGACATGAACATGCTGCGTAGGTAGCTGTTTATCAGTAAATATCTCAACTGAGATTTAGAAAAGCAGTAGCTTAATAAATTAAGTACTTCCTGGTATGGTTACTGTACTGGTAACTCCCCAAAAGAATCTGGATTGTGGTGAGGGAACAGAGATAAAAGCTCATTTAGGACCTGCACTTACGAAGGGGGTAGGCAGCTGTATATCGGGGAGTAAACCTTCTGAGAATAAAAACAGCTGGAGCTTGTTAAGGTAATTACACAGGGGAAAGGATAATGTACTGGGAACTCCTCAGAAGAATCTGATTTGTGGTGAGGGGAGAGAGATAAAAGCTCATTTAGGAACGACATGAACATGCTCCGTAGGTAGCTGTTTATCAGGAAATATCTCCACTGAGATTAAGAAAAGCAGTAGCTTAATCAATTAAGTACTTCCTGGTATGGTTACTGTACTGGTAACTCCCAAAAAGCATCTGGATTGTGGTGAGGGAACAGAGAAAAAAGCTCATTTAGGACCTGCACTTATGAAGGGGGTAGGCAGCTGTATATCAGGGACTAAACCTACTGAGAATAAAAACAGCTGGAGCTTGTTAAGGCAATTACACAGGGGAAAGGATAATGTACTGGGAACTCCTCAGTAGAATCTGATTTGTGGTGAGGGGAAAGAGATATAAGCTCATTTAGGAACGACATGAACATGCTGCGTAGGTAGCTGTTTATCAGTAAATATCTCCACTGAGATTAAGAAAAGCAGTAGCTTAATAAATTAAGTACTTCCTGGTATGGTTACTGTACTGGTAACTCCCCAAATGAATCTGGATTGTGGTGAGGGAACAGAGAAAAAATCTCATTTAAGACCTGCACTTACGAAGGGGGTAGGCAGCTGTATATCAGGGAGTAAACCTTCTGAGAATAAAAACAGCTGGAGCTTGTTAAGGTAATTACACAGGGGAAAGGATAATGTACTGGGAACTCCTCAGAAGAATCTGATTTGTGGTGAGGGGAGAGAGATAAAAGCTCATTTAGGAACGACATGAAAATGCTGCGTAGGTAGCTGTTTATCAGTAAATATCTCCACTGAGATTAAGAAAAGCAGTAGAGGCCTGGGGATATGGCCTATTGGCAAGAGTGCCTGCCTCGGATTCACGAGGCCCTGGCTTAGATTCCCCAGCACCATATATACAGAAAACGGCCAGAAGCGGCGCTGTGGCTCAAGTAGCAGAGAGCTAGCCTTGAGCGGGAAGAAGCCAGGGACAGTGCTCAGGCCCTAGGTCCAAGGCCAAGGACTGGCCAAAAAAAAAAAAAAGTAAATAAGAAAAGCAGTAGCTTAATAAATTAAGTACTTCCTGGTATGGTTACTGTATTGGTAACTCCCCAAAAGAATCTGGATTGAGGTGAGGGAACAGAGAAAAAAGCTCATTTAGGACCTGCACTTACGAAGGGCGTAGGCAGCTGTATATCAGGGAGTAAACCTTCTGAGAATAAAAACAGCTGGAGCTTGTCAAGGTAATTACACAGGGGAAAGGATAATGTACTGGGAACTCCTCAGAAGAATCTGATTTGTGGTGAGGGGAGAGAGGTAAAAGCTCATTTATGAACGACATGAACATACTGCATAGGTAGCTGTTTATCACTAAATATCTCCAATGAGATTAAGAAAAGCAGTAGCTTAATAAATTAAGTACTTCCTGGTATGGTTACTGTACTGGTAACTCCGCAAAAGAATCTGGATTGTGGTGAGGGAACAGAGAAAAGAGCTCATTTACGACCTGCACTTACAAAGGGGGTAGGCAGCTGTATATCAGGGAGTAAAACTTCTGAGAATAAAAACAGCTGGAGCTTCTTCAGGTAATTACACAGGGGAAAGGATAATGTACTGGGAACTCCTCAGAAGAATCTGATTTGTGGTGAGGGGAGACAGATAAAAGCTCATTTAGGAACTACATGAAAATGCTGCACAGGTAGCTGATTATCAGTAACTATCTCCACTGAGATTAAGAAAAGCAATAGCTTAATAAATTAAGTACTTCCTGGCATGGTTACTGTACTAGTAACTCCCCAAAAGAATCAGGATTGTGGTGAGGGAACAGAGAAAAAAGCTCATTTAAGACCTGCACTTACGAAGGGGGTAGGCAGCTGTATATCAGGGAGTAAACCTTCTGAGAATAAAAACAGCTGGAGCTTGTTAAGGTAATTACACAGGGGAAAGGAAAACGTACTGGGAACTCCTCAGAAGAATCTGACTTGTGGTGAGGGGAGAGAGATAAAAGCTCATTTAAGAACGACATGAACATGCTGCGTATGTAGCTGTTTATCAGTAAATATCTCCACTGAGATTAAGAAAAGCAGTAGCTTAATAAATTAAGCACTTCCTGGTATGGTTACTGTACTGGTAACTCCCCAAAGAATCTGGACTGTGGTGAGGGAACAGAGAAAAAAGCTCATTTAGGACCAGCACTTACGCAGGGGCTAGGCAGCTGTATATCACTTCCTGGTATGGTTACTGTACAGGTAACTCCCCAAAAGAATCTGGATTGTGGTGAGGGAACAGAGAAAAAAGCTCATTTAGGACCTGCACTTACACAGGGGGTAGGCAGCTGTATATCAGGGAGTAAACCTCGTGAGAATAAAAACAGCTGGAGCTTGTTAAGGTAATTACACAGGGGAAAGTATAATGTACTGGGAACTCCTCAGAAGAATCTGATTTGTGGTGAGAGGTGAGAGATAAAAGCTCATTTAGGAATGACATGAACATGCTGCGTAGGTAGCTGTTTATCAGTAAATATCTCCACTGAGATTAAGAAAAGCAGTAGCTTAATAAATTAAGTACTTCCTGGTATGGTTACTGTACTGGTAACTCCCCAAATGAATCTGGATTATGGTGAGGGATAGAGAAAAAACCTCATTTAGGACCTGCAATTACGAAGGGGATAGGCAGGTGTATATCAGGGAGTAAACCTTCTGAGAATAAAAACAGCTGGAGCTTGTTAAGGTAATTACACAGGGGAAAGGATAATGTACTGGGAAATCCTCAGAAGAATCTGATTTGTGGTGAGGGGAGAGAGATAAAAGCTCATATAGGAACGACATGAACATGTTGCGTAGGTAGCTGTATATCAGCAAATATCTCCACTGAGATTAAGAAAAGCAGTAGCTTAATAAATTAAGTACTTCCTGGTATGGATACTGTACTGGTAACTCCCCAAAAGAATCTGGATTGTGGTGAGGGAACAGAGAAATAAGCTCATTTAGGACCTGCACTTACGAAGGGGGTAGGCAGCTGTATATCAGGGAGTAAACCTGAGAATAAAAACAGCTGGAGCTTGTTAAGGTAATTACACAGGGGAAAGGATAATGTACTGGGAACTCCTCAGAAGAATCTGATTTGTGGTGAGGGGAGAGAGATAAAAGCTCATTTAAGAACGACATGAACATGCTGCGTAGGTAGCTGCTTATCAGTAAATATCTCCACTGAGATTAAGAAAAGCAGTAGCTTAATAAATTAAGTACTTCCTGGTATGGTTACTGTACTGCTACCTTCCCAAAAGAATCTGGATTGTCGTGAGGGAACAAAGAAAAAAGCTCATTTTGGACCTGCACTTACAAAGGGGGTAGGCAGCTGTATATCAGGGAGTAAACCTTGTGAGAATAAAAAGAGCTGGAGCTTGTTAAGGTAATTACACAGGGGAAAGGATAATGTACTGGGAACTCCTCAGAAGAATCTGATTTGTGGTGAGGGGAGAGAGATAAAAGCTCATTTAGGAACGACATGAACATGCTGCGTAGGTAGCTGTTTATCAGTAAATATCTCCACTGAGATTAAGAAAAGCAGTAGCTTAATAAATTAAGTACTTCCTGGTATGGTTACTGTACTGGTAACTCCCCAAAAGAATCTGGATTGTGGTGATGGAACGGAGAATAAAGCTCACTTAGGACCAGCACTTACGAAGCGGGTAGGCAGCTGTATATCAGGGAGTAAACCTTCTGAGAATAAAAACAGCTGGAGCTTGTTAAGGTAATTACACAGGGGAAAGGATAATGTACTGGGAACTCCTCAGAAGAATCTGATTTGTGGTGAGGGGAGAGAGATAAAAGCTCATTTAGGAACGATATGAACATGCTGCGTAGGTAGCTGTTTATCAGTAAATATCTCCACTGAGATTAAGAAAAGCAGTAGCTTAATAAATTAAGTACTTCCTGGTATGGTTCCTGTACTGGTAACTCCCCAAATGAATCTGGATTGTGGTGAGGGAACAGAGAAAAAAGCTCATTTTGGAACTGCACTTACGAAGGGGGTAGGCAGCTATATATCAGGGAGTAAACCTTCTGAGAATAAAAACAGCTGGAGCTTGTTAAGGTAATTATAAAGGGGAAAGGATAATGTACTGGGAACTCCTCAGAAGAATCTGATTTGTGGTGAGGGGAGAGATGTAAAAGCTCATTTAGGAAAGACATGAACATGCTGAGTAGGTAGCAGTTTATCTGTAAATATCTCCACTGAGATTAGAAAAGCAGTAGCTTAATAAATTAAGTACTTCCTGGTATGGTTACTGTACTGGTAACTCCCCAAAAGAATCTGGATTGTGGTGAGGGAACAGAGAAAAAAGCTCATTTAGGACCTGCACTTACGAAGGGGGTAGGCAGCTGTATATCAGGGAGTAAACCTTCTGAGAATAAAAACAGCTGGAGCTTGTTAAGGTAATTACACAGGGGAAAGGATAATATACTGGGAACTCCTCAGAAGAATCTGATTTGTGGTGAGGGGAGAGAGATAAAAGCTCATTTAGGAACGACATGAATATGCTGCGTAGTTGGCTGTTTATCAGTAAATATCTCCACTGAGATGAAGAAAAGCTGTAGCTTAATAAATTAAGTACTTCCTGGTTTGGTTACTGTACTGGTAACTCCCCAAAAGAATCTGGATTGTGGTGAGGGAACAGAGAAAAAAGCTCATTTAGGACCTGCACTTACGAAGGGGGTAGGCAGCTGTATATCAGGGAGTAAAACTTCTGAGAATAAAAACAGATGGAGCTTGTTAATGTAATTACACAGGGGAAAGGATAATGTACTGGGAACTCCTCAGAAGAATCTGATTTGTGGTGAGGGGAGAGAGATAAAAGCTCATTTAGGAACGACATGAACATGCTGCGTAGGTAGCCGTTTATCAGTAAATATCTCCACTGAGATTAAGAAAAGCAGTAGCTTAATAAATTAAGTACTTCCTGGTATGGTTACTGTACTGGTAACTCCCCAAATGAATCTGGATTTTGGTGAGGGAACATAGAAAAAAGGTCATTTAGGACTTGCACCTACGAAGGGGGTAGTCAGCTGTATATCAGGGAGTAAACCTTCTGAGAATAAAAACAGCTGGAGCTTGTTAAGGTAATTAAACAGGGGAAAGGATAATGTACTGGGAAATCCTCAGAAGAATCTGATTTGTGGTGAGGGGAGAGAGATAAAAGCTCATTTATGAACGACATGAACATGCTGCGTAGGTAGCTGCTTATCAGTAAATATCTCCACTGAGATTAAGAAAAGCAGTAGCTTAATAAATTAAGTACTTCCTGGTATGGTTACTGTACTGGAACTTCCCAAAAGAATCTGGATTGTCGTGATGGAACAGAGAAAAAAGCTCATTTAGGACCTGCACTTATAAAGGGGGTAGGCAGCTGTATATCAGGGAGTATCCATACTGTTAATAAAAAGAGCTGGAGCTTGTTAAGGTAATTACACAGGGGAAAGTATAATGTATTGGGAACAATTCAGAAGAATCTGATTTGTGGTGAGGGGAGAGAGATAAAAGCTCATTTAGGAACGACATGAACATGCTGCGTAGGTAGTTGTTTATCAGTAAATATCTCCACTGAGATTAAGAAAAGCAGTAGCTTAATAAATTAAGTACTTCCTGGTATCGTTACTGTACTGGTAACTCCCCAAGTGAATCTGGATTATGGTGAGGGATAGAGAAAAAACCTCATTTAGGACCTGCACTTACGAAGGGGATAGGCAGGTGCATATCAGGGAGTAAACCTTCTGAGATAAAAACAGCTGGAGCTTGATAAGGTAATTACACAGGGGAAAGGATAATGTACTGGGAAATCCTCAGAAGAATCTGATTTGTGGTGAGGGGAGAGAGATAAAAGCTCATTTAGGAACGACATGAACATGTTGCGTAGGTAGCTGTATATCAGCAAATATCTCCACTGAGATTAAGAAAAGCAGTAGCTTAATAAATTAAGTACTTCCTGGTATGGATACTGTACTGGTAACTCCCCAAAAGAATCTGGATTGTGGTGAGGGAACAGAGAAAAAAGCTCATTTAGGACCTGCACTTACGAAAGGGGTAGGCAGCTGTATATCAGGGAGTAAACCTGAGAATAAAAACAGCTGGAGCTTGTTAAGGTAATTACACAGGGGAAAGGATAATGTACTGGGAACTCCTCAGAAGAATCTGATTTGTGGTGAGGGGAGAGAGATAAAAGCTCATTTAAGAACGACATGAACATGCTGCGTAGATAGCTGCTTATCAGTAAATATCTCCACTGAGATTAAGAAAAGCAGTAGCTTAATAAATTAAGTACTTCCTGGTATGGTTACTGTACTGCTAACTTCCCAAAAGAATCTGGATTGTCGTGAGGGAACAGAGAAAAAAGCTCATTTTGGACCTGCACTTACAAAGGGGGTAGGCAGCTGTATATCAGGGAGTGAACCTTGTGAGAATAAAAACAGCTGGAGCTTGTTAAGGTAATTACACAGGGGAAAGGATAATGTACTGGGAACTCCTCAGAAGAATCTGATTTGTGGTGAGGGGAGAGAGATAAAAGCTCATTTAGGAACGACATGAACATGCTGTGTAGGTAGCTGTTTATCAGTAAATATCTCCACTGAGATTAAGAAAAGCAGTAGCTTAATAAATTAAGTACTTCCTGGTATGGTTACTGTACTGGTAACTCCCCAAATGAATCTGGATTGTGGTGAGGGAACAGAGAAAAAAGTTCATTTAGGAACTGCACTTACGAAGGGGGTAGGCAGCTGTATATCAGGGAGTAAACCTTCTGAGAATAAAAACAGCTGGAGCTTGTTAAGGTAATTATACAGGGGAAAGGATAATGTACTTGGAACTCCTCAGAAGAATCTGATTTGTGGTGAGGGGAGAGATATAAAGCTCATATAGGAAAGACATGAACATGCTGAGTAGGTAGCAGTTTATCAGTAAATATCTCCACTGAGATTAGAAAAGCAGTAGCTTAATAAATTAAGTACTTCCTGGTATGGTTACTGTACTGGTAACTCCCCAAAAGAATCTGGATTGTGGTGAGGGAACAGAGAAAAAAGCTCATTTAGGACCTGCACTTACGAAGGGGGTAGGCAGCTGTATATCAGGGAGTAAACCTTCTGAGAATAAAAACAGCTGGAGCTTGTTAAGGTAATTACACAGGGGAAAGGATAATGTACTGGGAACTCCTCAGAAGAATCTGATTTGTGGTGAGGGGAGAGAGATAAAAGCTCATTTAGGAACGACATGAATATGCTGCGTAGTTGGCTGTTTATCAGTAAATATCTCCACTGAGATGAAGAAAAGCAGTAGCTTAATAAATTAAGAACTTCCTGGTATGGTTACTGTACTGGTAACTCCCCAAAAGAATCTGGATTGTGGTAAGGGAACAGAGAAAAAAGCTCATTTAGGACCTGCACTTACGAAGGGGGTAGGCAGCTGTATATCAGGGAGTAAAACTTCTGAGAATAAAAACAGATGGAGATTGTTAAGGTAATTACACAGGGGAAAGGATAATGTACTGGGAACTCCTCAGAAGAATCTGATTTGTGGTGAGGGGAGAGAGATAAAAGCTCATTTAGGAACGACATGAACATTCTGCGTAGGTAGCTGTTTATCAGTAAATATCTCCACTGAGATTAAGAAAAGCAGTAGCTTAATAAATTAAGTACTTCCTGGTATGGTTACTGTACTGGTAACTCCCCAAAGAATCAGGATTGTGGTGAGGGAACAGAGATAAAAGCTCATTTAGGACCTGCACTTACGAAGGGCGTAGGAAGCTGTATATCAGGGAGTAAACCTTCTGAGAATAAAAACAGCTGGAGCTTGTTAAGGTAATTACACAGGGGAAAGGATAATGTAATGGGAACTCCTCAGAAGAATCTGATTTGTGGTGAGGGGAGAGACGTAAAAGCTCATTTATGAACGACATGAACATGCTGCATAGGTAGCTGTTTATCAGTAAATATCTCCACTGAGATTAAGAAAAGCAGTAGCTTAATAAATTAAGTACTTCCTGGTATGGTTACTGTACTGGTAACTCCCCAAAAGAATCTGGATTGTGGTGAGGGAACAGAGAAAAAAGCTCATTTAGGACCTGCACTTACGAAGGGTGTAGGCAACTGTATATCAAGGAGTATCCCTTCTGAGAATAAAAACAGCTGGAGCTTGTTACGGTAATTACACAGGGGAAAGGGTAATGTACTGGGAACTCCTCAGAAGAATCTGATTTGTGGTGAGGGGAGAGAGATAAAAGCTCATTTAGGAACGACATGAACATGCGGCGTAGGTAGCAGTTTATCAATAAATATCTCCAATGAGATTAAGAAAACCAGTATCTTAATAAATTAAGTACTTCCTGGTATGGTTATTGTACTGGTAACTACGGAAATGAATCTGGATTTTGGTGAGGGAACAGAGAAAATAGCTCATTAAGGACCTGCACTTACAAAGGGGGTAGGCAGCTGTATATCAGGGAGTAAACCTTCTGAGAATAAAATCAGCTGGAGCTTCTTAAGGTAATTACACAGGGGAAAGGATAATGTACTGGGAACTCCTCAGAAGAATCTGATTTGTGATGAGGGGAGAGAGATAAAAGCTCATTTAGGAACGACATGAAAATGCTGCAAAGTTGGCTGTTTATCAGTAACTATCTCCACTGAGATTAAGAAAAGCAGTAGCTTAATATATTAAGTACTTCCTGGTATGGTTACTGTACTGGTAACTCCCCAAAAGAATCTGGATTGTGGTGAGGGAACAGAGAAAAAAGCTCATTTAGGACCTGCACTTACGAAGGGCGTAGGCAGTTGTTTGTCAGGGAGTAAACCTTCTGAGAATAAAAACAGCTGGAGCTTGTTAAGGTAATTACACAGGGGAAAGGATAATGTACTGTGAACTCCTCAGAAGAATCTGATTTGTGGTGAGGGGAGAGAGATAAAAGCTCATTTAGGAATGACATGAAAATGCTGCATAGGTAGCTATTTATCAGTAAATATCTCCACTGAGATTAAGAAAAGCAGTAGCTTAATTTATTAAGTACTTCCTGTTATGGTTAGTGTACTGGTAACTCCCCAAAAGAATCTGGATTGTGGTGAGGGAACAGAGAATAAAGCTCATTTAGGACCTGCACTTACGAAGGGGTAGGCAGCTGTATATCAGGAAGTATCCATTCTGAGAATAAAAACCGCTGGATCTTGTTAAGGTAATTACACAGGGGAAAGGATAATGTACTGGGAACTCCTCAGAAGAATCTGATTTGGGTGAGGGGAGAGAGATAAAAGCTCATTTATGAACGACATGAACATGCTGCATAGGTAGCTGTTTATCCGTAAATATCTCCACTGAGATTAAGAAAAGCAGTAGAGGACTGGGGATATGGCCCTAGTGCAAGAGTGCCTGCCTCGGATTCACGAGGCCCTGGGTTCGATTCCCCAGCAAAAACCATATACAGAAAATGGCCAGAAGCGACGCTGTGGCTCAAGTGGCAGAGTGCTAGCCTTCAGCGGGAAGAAGCCAGGACAGTGCTCAGGCCCTAGGTCCAAGGCCCAGGACTGGCCAAAAAAAAAAAAAAGAAAAAAAAGAAAAGCAGTAGCTTAATAAATTAAGTACTTCTTGGTATGGTTACTGTACTGGTAACTCCCCAAAAGAATCTGAATTGTGGTGAGGGAACAGAGAATAAAGCTCATGTAGGACCTGCACTTACGAAGGGGGTAGGCAGCTGTATATCAGGGGAGTATCCCTTCTGAGAATAAAAACAGCTGGAGCTTGTTACGGGTAATTACACAGGGGAAAGGATAATGTACTGGGAACTCCTCAGAAGAATCTGATTTGTGGTGAGGGGAGAGAGATAAAAGCTCATTTAGGAACGACATGACATGCTGCGTAGGTAGCTGTTTATCAGTAAATATCTCCACTGAGATTAAGAAAAGCAGTAGCTTAATATATTAAGTACTTCCTGGTATGGTTACTGTACTGGTAACTCCCCAAAAGAATCTGGATTGTGGTGAGAGAACAGAGAAAAACGCTCATTTAGGACCTGCACTTACGAAGGGGGTAGGCAGCTGTATATCAGGGCGTAAACCTTCTGAGAATAAAAACAGCTGGAGCTTGTTAAGGTAATTAAACAGCGGAAAGGATAATGTACTGGGAACTCCTCAGAAGAATCTGATTTGTGGTGAGGGGAGAGAGATAAAAGCTCATTTAGGAACGACATGAACATGCTGCTTAGGTAGCTGTTTATCAGTAAATATCTCCACTGAGATTAAGAAAAGCAGTAGCTTAATAAATTAAGTACTTCTGGTATGGTTACTGTACTGGTAACTCCGCAAAACAATCTGGATTGTGGTGAGGGAACAGAGAAAAAAGCTCATTTAGGACCTGCACTTACGAAGGCGTAGGCAGTTGTTTGTCAGGGAGTAAACCTTCTGAGAATAAAAACAGCTGGAGCTTGTTAAGGTAATTACACAGGGGAAAGGATAATGTACTGGTAACTCCTCAGAAGAATCTGATTTGTGGTGAGGGGAGAGAGATAAAAGCTCATTTAGGAACGACTTGAACATGCTGCGTAGGTAGCTGTTTATCAGTAAATATCTCCACTGAGATTAAGAAAAGCAGTAGCTTACTAAATTAAGTACTTCCTAGTATGGTTACTGTACTGGTAACTCCCCAAAAGAATCTGGATTGTGGTGAGGGAACAGAGAAAAAAGCTCATTTAGGACCTGCACTTACGAAGGGGGTAGGCAGCTGTATATCAGGGAGTAAACCTTCTGAGAATAAAAACAGCTGGAGCTTGTTAAGGTAATTACACAGGGGAAAGGATAATGTACTGGGAACTCCTCAGAAGAATCTGATTTGTAGTGAGGGGAGAGAGATAAAAGCTCATTTAGGAACGACATGAACATGCTGCGTACGTAGCTGTTTATCAGTAAATATCTCCACTGAGATTAAGAAAAAGTAGTAGCTTAATAAATGAAGTACTTCCTGGTGTGGTTACTGTACTGGTAACTCCCCAAAAGAATCTGGATGTGGTGAGGGAACAGAGAAAAAAGCTCATTTAGGACCTGCACTTACTAAGGGGGTAGGCAGCTGTATATCAGGGAGTAAACCTTCTGAGAATAAAAACGGCTGGAGCTTGTTAAGGTAATTACACAGGGGAAAGGAAAATGTACTGGGAACTCCTCAGAAGGATCTGATTTGTGGTGAGGGGAGAGACGTAAAAGCTCATTTATGAACGACATGAACATGCTGCATAGGTAGCTGTTTATCAGTAAATATCTCCACTGAGATTAAGAAAAACAGTAGCTTAATAAATTAAGTAATTCCTGGTATGGTTACTGTACTGGTAACTTCCCAAAAGAATCTGGATTGTGGTGAGGGGAACAGAGAAAAAAGCTCATTTAGGACCTGCACTTACGAAGGGTTTAGGAAGCTGTATATCAGGGAGTATCAATTCTGAGAATAAAAAGAGCTGGAGCTTGTTAAGGTAATTACACGGGGAAAGGATAATGTACTGGGAACTCCTCAAAAGAATCTGATTTGTGGTGAGGGGAGAGAGGTAAAAGCTCATTTAGGAACGACATGAACATGCTGCGTAGGTCAGCAGTTTATCAGTAAATATCTCCACAGAGATTAAGTAAAGCAGTAGCTTAATAAATTAAGTACTTCCTGGTATGGTTACTGTACTGGTAACTCCCCAAAAGAATCTGGATTGTGGTGAGGGAACAGAGAAAAAAGCTCATTTTAGGACCTGCACTTACGAAGGGCTTAGGCAGCTGTATATCAGGGAGTAAACCTTCTGAGAATAAAAACAGCTGGATCTTGTTAAGGAAATTACACAGGGGAAAGGATAATGTACTGGGAACTCCTTAGAAGAATCTGATTTGTGGTGATGGGAGAGAGATAAAAGCTCATTTAGGAACGACATGAACATGCTGCATATGTAGCTGTTTATCAGTAAATATCTCCACTGAGAATAAGAAAAGTAGTAGCTTAATAAATTAAGTACTTCCTGGTATGGTTACTGTGCTGGTTACTCCCAAAAGAATCTGGATTGTGGTGAGGGAACAGAGAAAAAAGCTCATTTAGGACCTGCACTGACGAAGGGGGTAGGCAGTTGTATATCAGGGAGTAAACCTTCTGAGAATAAAAACAGCTGGATCTTGGTTAAGGAAATTACACAGGGGAAAGGATAATGTACTGGGAACTCCTCAGAAGAATCTGATTTGTGGTGATGGGAGAGAGATAAAAGCTCATTTAGGAACGACATGAACATGCTGCGTATGTAGCTGTTTATCAGTAAATATCTCCTCTGAGATTAAGAAAAGCAGTAGCTTAATAAATTAAGTACTTCCTGGTATGGTTACTGGACTGGTAACTCCCCAAAAGAATCTGGTTTGTGGTGAGGGAACAGAGAAAAAAGCTCATTTAGGACCTGCACTGACGAAGGGGTAGGCAGTTGTATATCAGGGAGTAATCCTTCTGAGAATAAAAGCAGCTGGAGCTTGTTAAGGTAATTACACAGGGGAAAGGATAATGTACAGGGAACTCCTCAGAAGAATCTGATTTGTGGTGAGGGGAGAGAGATAAAAGCTCATTTAAGAACGACAGGAATATGCTGCGTAGGTAGCTGTTTATCAGTAAATATCTCCACTGAGATTAAGAAAAGCAGTAGTTTAATAAATTAAGTACTTCCTGGTAAGGTTACTGTACTGGTAACTCCCCAAAAGAATCTGGATTGTGGTGAGGGAACAGAGAAAAAAGCTCATTTAAGACCTGCATTTATGATGGGGGTAGGCAGCTGTATATCAGGAGTAAACCTTCTGAGAATAAAAACAGCTGGAGCTTGTTAAGGTAATTACACAGGGGAAAGGATAATGTACTGGGATCTCCTCAGAAGAATCTGATTTGTGGTGAGGGGAGAGAGACAAAAGCTCATATAGGAACGAAATGAACATCCTGCGTAGGTAGCTGTTTATCAGTAAATATCTCCACTGAGATTAAAAAAAACAGTAGCTTAATAAATTAAGTACTTCCTGGTATGGTTACTGTACTGGTAACTCCCCAAAAGAATCTGGATTGTGGTGAGGGAACAGAGAAAAAAACTCATTTAGGACCTGCAATTACGAAGGGGGTAGGCAGCTGTATATCAGGGAGTAAACCTTCTGAGAATAAAAACAGCTGGAGCTTGTTAAGGTAATTACACAGGGGAAAGGATAATGTACTGGGAACTCCTCAGAAGAATCTGATTTGTGTTGAGGGGGAGAGAGATAAAAGCTCATTTATGAACGACATGAACATGCTGCGTAGGAAGCTGTTTGTCAGTAAATATCTCCACTGAGATTAAGAAAAGCAGTAGCTTAATAAATTAAGTACTTCCTGGTATGGTTACTGTACTGGTAACTCCCCAAAAGAATCTGGATTGTGGTGAGGGAACAGAGAAAAAATCTCAATTTAGGACTGCACTTACGAAGGAGGTAGGCAGTTGTATATCAGGGAGTAAACTTCTGAGAATAAAAACAGCTGGAGCTTATAAAGGTAATTACACAGGGGAAAGAATAATGTACTGGGAACTCCTCAGAAGAATCTGATTCTGGGTGAGGGGAGAGAGATAAAAGCTCATTTAGAAACGACATGAAAATGCTGCATAGGAAGCTGTTTATCACGAAATATCTCCACTGAGTTTTAAGAAAAGTAGTAGCTTAATAAATTAAGTACTTCCTGGTATGGTTACTGTATTGGTAACTCCCCAAAAGAATCTGGATTGTGGTGAGGGAACAGAGAAAAAAGCTCGTTTAGGACCTGCACACATGAAGGGGGTAGGCAGCAGTATATCAGGAAGTAAAACTTCTTAGAATAAAATCAGCTGAAGCATGTTAAGGTAATTACACAGGGAAAGGATAATGTACTGGGGAACTCCTCAGAAGAATCTGATTTGTGGTGAGGGGAGAGAGATAAAAGCTCATTTAGGAACGACATGAACATGCTGCGTAGGTATATGTTTATCAGTAAATATCTCCACAGAGATTAACAAAAGCAGTAGCTTAATAAATTAAGTACTTCCTGGTATGGTTACTGTACTGGTACCTCCCAAAAGAATCTGGATTGTGGTGAGGGAAAAGAGAAAAAAGCTCATTTAAGACCTGCACTTACGAAGGGGGTAGGCAGCTGTATATCAGGGAGTAAACCTTCTGAGAATAAAAACAGCTGGAGCTTGTTAAGCTAATTACACAGTGGAAAGGAAAATGTACTGGGAACTCCTCAGAAGAATCTGATTTGTGGTGAGGGGAGAGAGATAAAAGCTCATTTAGGAACTACATGGACATGCTGCGTAGGTAGCTGTTTATCAGTAAATATCTCCACTGAGATTAAGAAAACAAGTAGCTTTATAAATTAAGTACTTCCTGGTATGGTTACTGTACTGGTAACTCCCCAAAAGAATCTGGATTGTGGTGAGGGAACAGAGAAAAAAGCTCATTTAGGACCTGCACTTACGAAGGGGGTAGGCAGCTGTATATCAGGGAGTAAACCTTCTGAGAATAAAAACAGCTGGAGCTTGTTAAGGTAATTACACGGGGGAAAGGATAAGGTACTGGGAACTCCTCAGAAGAATCTTATTTGTGGTGAGGGGAGAGAGATAAAAG
>NW_025956601.1:0-29854 GCF_023159225.1 Perognathus longimembris pacificus
ACAGAGAAAAAAGCTCATTTAGGACCTGAACTTACAAAGGGGTTAGGCACCTGTATATCAGGGAATAAACCTTCTGAGAATAAAAACAGCTGGAGCTTGTTAAGGTAATTACACAGGGGAAATGATAATGTACTGGGAACTCCTCAGAAGAATCTGATTTGTGGTGAGGGGAGAGAGATAAAAGCTCATTTAAGAACGACATGAACATGCTACGTAGGTAGCTGTTTATCAGTAAATATCTCCACTGAGATAAAGAAAAGCAGTAGCTTAATAAATTAAGTACTTCCTGGTATGGGTACTGTACTGGTAACTGCACAAAAGAATCTGGATTGTGGTGAGGGAACAGAGAAAAAAGCTCATTTAGGACCTGCACTTACAAAGGGGATAGGCAGCTGTATATCAGGGAGTAAACCTTCTGAGAATAAAAACAGCTGGAGCTTGTTAAGGTAATTACACAGGGGAAAGGATAATGTACTGGGAACTCCTCAGAAGAATCTGATTTGTCGTGAGGTGGAGAGATAAAAGCTCATTTAGGAACGACATGAACATGCTGCGTAGGTAGCTGTTTATCAGTAAATATCTCCACTGAGATCAAGAAAAGCAGTAGCTTAATAAATTAAGTAGTTCCTGGTATGGTTACTGTACTGGTAACTCCCCAAAAGAATCTGGATTGTGGTGAGGGAACAGAGAAAAAAGCTCATTTAGGACCTGCACTTACGAAGGGGGTAGGCAGCTGTATATCAGGTAGTAAACCTTCTGTGAATAAAAAACAGGTGGAGCTTGTTAAGGTAATTACACAGGGGAAAGGATAATGTACTGGGAATTCCTCAGAAGAATCTGATTTGTGGTGAGGGGGAGAGAGATAAAAGCTCATTTAGGAACGACATGAACATGCTGCGTAGGTAGCAGTTTAGCAGTAAATATCACCACTGAGATTAAGAAAAGCAGTAGCTTAATAAATTATGTACTTCCTGGTATAGTTACTGTACTGGTAACTCCCCAAAAGAATCTGGATTGTTGTGAGGGAACAGAGAAAAAAGCTCATTTAGGACCTGTACTTACGAAGGTGGTAGGCAGCTGTATATCAGGGAGTAAACCTTTTGAGAATAAAAACAGCTGGAGCTTGTTAAGGTGATTACACAGGGGAAAGGATAATGTACTGGAAACTCCTCAGAAGAATCTGATTCGTGGTGAGGGGAGAGAGATAAAAGCTCATTTAGGAACGACATGAACATGCTGAGTAGGTAGCTGTTTATCAGTATATATCTCCACATGATTAAGAAAAGCAGTAGCTTAATAAATTAAGTACTTCCTGGTATGGTTACTGTACTGGTAACTCCCCAAAAGAATCTGGATTGTGGTGAGGGAACAGAGAAAAAAGCTCATTTAGGACCTGCATTTACGAAGGGGGTAGGCAGCTGTATATCAGGGAGTAAACCTTCTGAGAATAAAAACAGCTGGAACTTGTTAAGGTAATAACTCAGGGGAAAGGATAATGTGCTGGGAACTCCTCTGATGAATCTGATTTGTGGTGAGGGGAGAGAGATAAAAGCTCATTTAGGAACGACATGATCATGCTGCGTAGGTAGCTGTTTATCAGTAAATATCTCCACTGAGATTAAGAAAAGCAGTAGCTTAATAAATTAAGTACTTCCTGGTATGGTTACTGTACTGGTAACTCCCCAAAAGAATCTGGATTGTGGTGAGGAAACAGAGAAAAAAGCTCATTTAGGACCTGCACTTACAAAGGGGGTAGGCAGCTGTATATCAGGGAGTAAACCTTCTGAGAATAAAAACAGCTGGAGCTTGTTAAGGTGATTACACAGGGGAAAGCATAATGTACTGGGAACTCCTCAGAAGAATCTGATTTGTGGTGAGGGGAGAGAGATAAAAGCTCATTTAGGAACGACATGAACATGCTGCATAGGAAGCTGTTTATCAGTAAATATCTCCAATGAGATTAAGAAAAGCAGTAGCTTAATAAATTAAGTACTTCCTGGTATGGTTACTGTACTGATAACTCCCCAAAAGAATCTGGATTGTGGTGAGGGAACAGAGAAAAAAGCTCATTTAGGACCTGCACTTACGAAGGGGGTAGGCAGCTGTATATCAGGGAGTAAACCTTCTGAGAATAAAAACAGCTGGAACTTGTTAAGGTAATTACACAGGGGAAAGGATAATGTACTGGGAACTCCTCTGACGAATCTGATTTGTGGTGAGGGGAGAGAGATAAAAGCTCATTTAGGAACGACATGATCATGCTGCGTAGGTAGCTGTTTATCAGTAAATATCTCCACTGAGATTAAGAAAAGCAGTAGCTTAATAAATTAAGTACTTCCTGGTATGGGTACTGTACTGGTAACTCCCCAAAAGAATCTGGATTGTGGTGAGGGAACAGAGAAAAAAGCTCATTTAGGACCTGTACTTACGAAGGTGGTAGGCAGCTGTATATCAGGGAGTAAACCTTCTGAGAATAAAAACAGCTGGAGCTTTTTAAGGTAATTACACAGGTGAAAGGATAATGTACTGGGAACTCCGCAGAAGAATCTGATTTGTGGTGAGGGGAGAGAGATAAAAGCTCATTTAGGAACGACATGAACATGCTGCGTAGGTGGCTGTTTATCAGTAAATATCTCCACTGAGTTTAAGAAAAGCAGTAGCTTAATAAATTAAGTACTTCCTGGTATGGGTACTGTACTGGTAACTCCCGAAAAGAATGTGGATTGTGTTGAGGGAACAGAGAAAAAAGCTCATTTAGGACCTGAACTTACAAAGGGGTTAGGCACCTGTATATCAGGGAATAAACCTTCTGAGAATAAAAACAGCTGGAGCTTGTTAAGGTAATTACACAGGGGAAATGATAATGTACTGGGAACTCCTCAGAAGAATCTGATTTGTGGTGAGGGGAGAGAGATAAAAGCTCATTTAAGAACGACATGAACATGCTACGTAGGTAGCTGTTTATCAGTAAATATCTCCACTGAGATTAAGAAAAGCAGTAGCTTAATAAATTAAGTACTTCCTGGTATGGGTACTGTACTGGTAACTGCACAAAAGAATCTGGATTGTGGTGAGGGAACAGAGAAAAAAGCTCATTTAGGACCTGCACTTACAAAGGGGATAGGCAGCTGTATATCAGGGAGTAAACCTTCTGAGAATAAAAACAGCTGGAGCTTGTTAAGGTAATTACACAGGGGAAAGGATAATGTACTGGGAACTCCTCAGAAGAATCTGATTTGTCGTGAGGTGGAGAGATAAAAGCTAATTTAGGAACGACATGAACATGCTGCGTAGGTAGCTGTTTATCAGTAAATATCTCCACTGAGATTAGAAAAAGCAGTAGCTTAATAAATTAAGTAGTTCCTGGTATGGTTACTGTACTGGTAACTCCCCAAAAGAATCTGGATTGTGGTGAGGGAACAGAGAAAAAAGCTCATTTAGGACCTGCACTTACGAAGGGGGTAGGCAGCTGTATATCAGGTAGTAAACCTTCTGTGAATAAAAACAGCTGGAGCTTGTTAAGGTAATTACACAGGGGAAAGGATAATGTACTGGGAATTCCTCAGAAGAATCTGATTTGTGGTGAGGGGAGAGAGATAAAAGCTCATTTAGGAACGACATGAACATGCTGCGTAGGTAGCAGTTTAGCAGTAAATATCACCACTGAGATTAAGAAAAGCAGTAGCTTAATAAATTATGTACTTCCTGGTATAGTTACTGTACTGGTAACTCCCCAAAAGAATCTGGATTGTTGTGAGGGAACAGAGAAAAAAGCTCATTTAGGACCTGTACTTACGAAGGTGGTAGGCAGCTGTATATCAGGGAGTAAACCTTCTAAGAATAAAAACAGCTGGAGCTTGTTAAGGTGATTACACAGGGGAAAGGATAATGTACTGGAAACTCCTCAGAAGAATCTGATTCGTGGTGAGGGGAGAGAGATAAAAGCTCATTTAGGAACGACATGAACATGCTGAGTAGGTAGCTGTTTATCAGTATATATCTCCACATGATTAAGAAAAGCAGTAGCTTAATAAATAAAGTACTTCCTGGTGTGGTTACTGTACTGGTAACTCCCCAAAAGAATCTGGATTGTGGTGAGGGAACAGAGAAAAAAGCTCATTTAGGACCTGCACTTACGAAGGGGGTAGGCAGCTGTATATCAGGGAGTAAACCTTCTGAGAATAAAAACAGCTGGAACTTGTTAAGGTAATAACTCAGGGGAAAGGATAATGTGCTGGGAACTCCTCTGATGAATCTGATTTGTGGTGAGGGGAGAGAGATAAAAGCTCATTTAGGAACGACATGATCATGCTGCGTAGGTAGCTGTTTATCAGTAAATATCTCCACTGAGATTAAGAAAAGCAGTAGCTTAATAAATTAAGTACTTCCTGGTATGGTTACTGTACTGGTAACTCCCCAAAAGAATCTGGATTATGGTGAGGAAACAGAGAAAAAAGCTCATTTAGGACCTGCACTTACAAAGGGGGTAGGCAGCTGTATATCAGGGAGTAAACCTTCTGAGAATAAAAACAGCTGGAGCTTGTTAAGGTGATTACACAGGGGAAAGCATAATGTACTGGGAACTCCTCAGAAGAATCTGATTTGTGGTGAGGGGAGAGAGATAAAAGCTCATTTAGGAACGACATGAACATGCTGCATAGGAAGCTGTTTTTCAGTAAATATCTCCAATGAGATTAAGAAAAGCAGTAGCTTAATTAATTAAGTACTTCCTGGTATGGTTACTGTACTGATAACTCCCCAAAAGAATCTGGATTGTGGTGAGGGAACAGAGAAAAAAGCTCATTTAGGACCTGCACTTACGAAGGGGGTAGGCAGCTGTATATCAGGGAGTAAACCTTCTGAGAATAAAAACAGCTGGAACTTGTTAAGGTAATTACACAGGGGAAAGGATAATGTACTGGGAACTCCTCTGACGAATCTGATTTGTGGTGAGGGGAGAGAGATAAAAGCTCATTTAGGAACGACATGATCATGCTGCGTAGGTAGCTGTTTATCAGTAAATATCTCCACTGAGATTAAGAAAAGCAGTAGCTTAATAAATTAAGTACTTCCTGGTATGGTTACTGTACTGGTAACTCCCCAAAAGAATCTGGATTGTGGTGAGGGAACAGAGAAAAAAGCTCATTTAGGACCTGTACTTACGAAGGTGGTAGGCAGCTGTATATCAGGGAGTAAACCTTCTGAGAATAAAAACAGCTGGAGCTTTTTAAGGTAATTACACAGGAGAAAGGATAATGTACTGGGAACTCCGCAGAAGAATCTGATTTGTGGTGAGGGGAGAGAGATAAAAGCTCATTTATGAACGACATGTACATGCTGCATACGTAGCTGCTTATCAGTAAATATCTCCACTGAGATTAAGAAATGCAGTAGCTTAATAAATTAAGTACTTCCTGCTATGGATACTGTACTGGTAACTCCCCAAAATAATCTGGATTGTGGTGAGCAAACAGAGAAAAAAGCTCATTTAGGACCTGAACTTACAAAGGGGTTAGGCACCTGTATATCAGGGAATAAACCTTCTGAGAATAAAAACAGCTGGAGCTTGTTAAGGTAATTACACAGGGGAAATGATAATGTACTGGTAACTCCTCAGAAGAATCTGATTTGTGGTGAGGGGAGAGAGATAAAAGCTCATTTAAGAACGACATGAACATGCTGCGTAGGTAGCTGTTTATCAGTAAATATCTACACTGAGATTAAGAAAAGCAGTAGCTTAGTAAATTAAGTACTTCCTGGTATGGGTACTGTACTGGTAACTGCACAAAAGAATCTGGATTGTGGTGAGGGAACAGAGAAAAAAGCTCATTTAGGACCTGCACTTACAAAGGGGATAGGCAGCTGTATATCAGGGAGTAAACCTTCTGAGAATAAAAACAGCTGGAGCTTGTTAAGGTAATTACACAGGCTAAAGGATAATGTACTGGGAACTCCTCAGAAGAATCTGATTTGTGGTGAGGTGGAGAGATAAAAGCTCATTTAGGAACGACATGAACATGCTGCGTAGGTAGCTGTTTATCAGTAAATATCTCCACTGAGATTAAGAAAAGCAGAAGCTTAATAAAGTAAGTAGTTACTGGTATGGTTACTGTACTGGAAACTCCCCAAAACAATCGGGATTGTGGTGAGGGAACAGAGAAAAAAGCTCATTTAGGACCTGCACTTACGAAGGGCGTAGGCAGCTGTATATCAGGGAGTAAACCTTCTGAAAATAAAAACAGCTGGAACTTGTTATGGTAATTACACAGGGGAAAGGATAATGTACTGGGAACTCCTCAGAAGAATCTGATTTGTGGTGAGGGGAGAGAGATAAAAGCTCATTTAGGAATGACGTGAACATGCTGCGTGGGTAGCTGTTTATCAGTATATATCTCCACTGAGATTAAGAAAAGCAGTAGCTTAATAAATTAAGTACTTCCTGGTATGGTTACTGTACTGGTAACTCCCCAAAAGAATCTGGATTGTGGTGAGGGAACAGAGAAAAAAGCTCATTTATGAACTGCACTTACGAAGGGGATAGGCAGCTGTATATCAGGGTATAAACCTTATGAGAATAAAAACAGCTGGAGCTTGTTAAGTTAATTACACAGGGGAAAGGATAATGTACTGGGAACTCCTCAGAAGAATCTGATTTGTGGTGAGGGGAGAGAGATAAATGCTCATTTAAGAATGACATGAACATGCTGCGTAGGTAGCTGTTTATCAGTAAATATCTCCACTGAGATTAAGAAAAGCAGTAGCTTAATAAATTAAGTACTTCCTGGTATGGTTACTGTACTGGTAACTCCCCAAAAGAATCTGGATTGTGGTGAGGGAACAGAGAAAAAAAGCTCATTTAAGACCTGCACTTACGAAGTGGGTAGGCAGCTGTATATCAGGGAATAAAACATTTGAGAATAAAAACAGCTGGAGCTTGTTAAGGTAATTACACAGGGGAAATGATAATGTACTGGTAACTCCTCAGAAGAATCTGATTTGTGGTGAGGGGAGAGAGATAAAAGCTCATTTAGAAACGACATGAACATGCTGCGTAGGTAGCTGTTTATCAGTAAATATCTCCACTGAGTTTAAGAGAAGCAGTAGCTTAATGAACTAAGTGCTTCCTGGTATGGTTACTGTACTGGTAACTCCCCAAAAGAATCTGGATTGTGGTGAGGGAACAGAGAAAAAAGCTCATTTAGGACCTGCACTTACGAAGGGGGTTGGCAGCTGTATATCAGGGAGTAAACCTTCTGAGAATAAAAACAGCTGGAGCTTGTTAAGGTATTTACACAGGGGAAAGGATAATGTACTGGGAACTCCTCAGAAGAATCTGATTTGTGGTGAGGGGAGAGAGATAAAAGCTCATTTAGGAACGACATGAACATGCTGCGTAGGTAGCTGTTTATCAGTAAATATCTCCACTGAGATGAAGAAAAGCAGTAGCTTAATAAATTAAGTACTTCCTGGTATGGTTACTGTACTGGTAACTCCCCAAAAGAATCTGGATTGTGGTGAGGAAACAGAGAAAAAAGCTCATTTAGGACCTGCACTTACGAAGGGGGTAGGCAGCTGTATATCAGGGAGTAAACCTTCTGAGAATAAAAACCGCTGGAGCTTGTTAAGGTAATTACACAGGGGAAAGGATAATGTACTGGGAACTCCTCAGAAGAATCTGATTTGTGGTGAGGGGAGAGAGATAAAAGCTCACTTAGGAACCACCTGAAACATGCTGCGTATGTAGCTGTTTATCAGTAAATATCTCCACTGAGATTAAGTAAAGCAGTAGCTTAATAAATTAAGTACTTCCTGGTATGGTTACTGTACTGGGAACACCCCAAAAGAATCTGGATTGTGGTGAGGGAACAGAGAAAAAAGCTCATTTAGGACCTGCACTTACGAAGGTTGTAGGCAGCTGTATATCAGGGAGTAAACCTTCTGAGAATAAAGACTGCTTTACCTTGTTAAGGTAATTACACAGGGGAAAGGATAATGTACTGGGAACTCCTCAGAAGAATCTGATTTGTGGTGAGGGGAGAGAGATAAACGCTCATTTAGGAACGACATGAACATGCTGCTTAGGTAGCTGTTTATCAGTAAATATCTCCACTGAGATTAGGTAAAGCAGTAGCTTAATAAATTAAGTCCTTCCTGGTATGGTTATTGTACTGGTAACTCCCCAAAAGAGTCTGGATTGTGGTGAGGGAACAGAGAAAAAAAGCTCATTTAGGACCTGCACTTACGAAGGGGGTAGGCAGCTGTATATCAGGGAGTAAACCTTCTGAGAATAAAAACAGCTGGAGCTTGTTAAGGTAATTACACAGGGGAAAGGATAATGTACTGGGAACTCCTCAGAAGAATCTGATTTGTGGTGAGGGGAGAGAGATAAAAGCTCATTTAGGAACGACATGAACATGCTGCATACGTAGCTGTTTATCAGTAAATATCTCCACTGAGATTAAGAAATGCAGTAGCTTAATAAATTAAGTACTTCCTGGTATGGATACTGTGCTGGTAACTCACCAAAAAAATCTGGATTGTGGTGAGGGAACAGAGAAAAAAGCTCATTTAGGACCTTCACTTACGAAGGGAGTAGGCAGCTGTATATCAGGGAGTAAACCTTCTGAGAATAAAAACAGCTGGAGCTTCTTAAGGTAATTACACAGGGGAAAGGATAATGTACTGGGATCTCCTCAGAAGAATCTGATTTGTGGTGAGGGGAGAGAGATAAAAGCTCATTTAAGAACGACATGAACATGCTGCGTAGGTAGCTGCTTATCAGTAAATATCTCCACTGAGATTAAGAAAAGCAGTAGCTTAATAAATTAAGTACTTCCTGGTATGGTTACTGTACTGGTAACTCCCCAAAAGAATCTGGATTGTGGTGAGGGAACAGAGAAAAAAGCTCATTTAGGACCTGCACTTACGAAGGGGGTAGGCAGCTGTATATCAGGGAGTAAACCTTCTGAGAATAAAAACAGCTGGACCTTGTTAAGGTAATTACACAGGGGAAAGGATAATGTACTGGGAACTCCTCAGAAGAATCTGATTTGTGGTGAGGGGAGAGAGATAAAAGCTCATTTAAGAACGACATGAACATGCTGTGTAGGTAGCTGTTTATCAGTAAATATCTCCACTGAGATGAACAAAAGCAGTAGCTTAATAAATTAAGTATTTCCTGGTATGGTTACTGTACTGGTAACTCCCCAAAAGAATCTGGATTGTGGTGAGGGAACAGAGAAAAAAGCTCATTTAAGACCTGCACTTACGAAGGGGGTAGGCAGCTGTATATCAGGGAGTAAACCTTCTGAGAATAAAAACAGCTGGACCTTGTTAAGGTAATTACACAGGGGAAAGGATAATGTACTGGGAAATCCTCAGAAGAATCTGATTTGTGGTGAGGGGAGAGTGATAAAAGCTCATTTAAGAACGACATGAACATGCTGCGTAGGTAGCTGCTTATCAGTAAATATCTCCACTGAGATTAAGAAAAGCAGTAGCTTAATAAATTAAGTACTTACTGGTATGGTTACTGTACTGGTAACTTCCCAAAAGAATTTGGATTTTCGTGAGGGAACAGAGAAAAAAGCTCATTTAGGACCTGCACTTACAAAGGGGGTAGGCAGCTGTATATCAGGGAGTATCCATTCTGAGAATAAAAAGAGCTGGAGCTTGTTAAGGTAATTACACAGGGGAAAGGATAATGTACTGGGAACTCCTCAGAAGAATCTGATTTGTGGTGAGGGGAGAGAGATAAAAGCTCATTTAGGAACGACATGAACATGCTCCGTAGGTAGCTGTTTATCAGTAAATATCTCCACTGAGATTAAGAAAAGCAGTAGCTTAATCAATTAAGTACTTCCTGGTATGGTTACTGTACTGGTAACTCCCAAAAAGCATCTGGATTGTAGTGAGGGAACAGAGAAAAAAGCTCATTTAGGACCTGCACTTATGAAGGGGGTAGGCAGCTGTATATCAGGGACTAAACCTACTGATAATAAAAACAGCTGGAGCTTGTTAAGGTAATTACACAGGGGAAAGGATAATGTACTGGGAACTCCTCAGAAGAATCTGATTTGTGGTGAGGGGAGAGAGATAAAAGCTCATTTAGGAACGACATGAAAATGCTGCGTAGGTAGCTGTTTATCAGTAAATATCTCCACTGAGATTAAGAAAAGCAGTAGAGGCCTGGGGATATGGCCAATTGGCAAGAGTGCCTGCCTCGGATTCACGAGGCCCTGGCTTAGATTCCCCAGCACCACATATACAGAAAACGGCCAGAAGCGGCGCTGTGGCTCAAGAGGCAGAGAGCTAGCCTTGAGCGGGAAGAAGCCAGGGACAGTGCTCAGGCCCTAGGTCCAAGGACAAGGACTGGCCAAAAAAAAAAAAAAGTAAAAAAAGAAAAGCAGTAGCTTAATAAATTAAGTACTTCCTGGTATGGTTACTGTACTGGTAACTCCCCAAAAGAATCTGGATTGAGGTGAGGGAACAGAGAAAAAAGCTCATTTAGGACCTGCACTTACGAAGGGCGTAGGCACCTGTATATCAGGGAGTAAACCTTCTGAGAATAAAAACAGCTGGAGCTTGTCAAGGTAATTACACAGGGGAAAGGATAATGTACTGGGAACTCCTCAGAAGAATCTGATTTGTGGTGAGGGGAGAGAGGTAAAAGCTCATTTATGAACGACATGAACATACTGCATAGGTAGCTGTTTATCAGTAAATATCTCCAATGAGATTAAGAAAAGCAGTAGCTTAATAAATTAAGTACTTCCTGGTATGGTTACTGTACTGGTAACTCCCCAAAAGAATCTGGATTGTGGTGAGGGAACAGATAAAAAAGCTCATTTAGGACCTGCACTTACAAAGGGGGTAGGCAGCTGTATATCAGGGAGTAAACCTTCTGAGAATAAAAACAGCTGGAGCTTCTTCAGGTAATTACACAGGGGAAAGGATAATGTCCTGGGAACTCCTCAGAAGAATCTGATTTGTGGTGAGGGGAGACAGATAAAAGCTCATTTAGGAACTACATGAAAATGCTGCACAGGTAGCTGTTTATCAGTAACTATCTCCAGTGAGATTAAGAAAAGCAGTAGCTTAATAAATTAAGTACTTCCTGGTATGGTTACTGTACTGGTAACTCCCCAAAAGAATCTGGATTGTGGTGAGGGAACAGAGAAAAAAGCTCATTTAGGACCTGCACTTACAAAGGGGGTAGGCAGCTGTATATCAGGGAGTAAACCTTCTGAGAATAAAAACAGCTGGAGCTTGTTAAGGTGATTACACAGGGGAAAGCATAATGTACTGGGAACTCCTCAGAAGAATCTGATTTGTGGTGAGGGGAGAGAGATAAAAGCTCATTTAGGAACGACATGAACATGCTGCATAGGAAGCTGTTTTTCAGTAAATATCTCCAATGAGATTAAGAAAAGCAGTAGCTTAATAAATTAAGTACTTCCTGGTATGGTTACTGTACTGATAACTCCCCAAAAGAATCTGGATTGTGGTGAGGGAACAGAGAAAAAAGCTCATTTAGGACCTGCACTTACGAAGGGGGTAGGCAGCTGTATATCAGGGAGTAAACCTTCTGAGAATAAAAACAGCTGGAACTTGTTAAGGTAATTACACAGGGGAAAGGATAATGTACTGGGAACTCCTCTGACGAATCTGATTTGTGGTGAGGGGAGAGAGATAAAAGCTCATTTAGGAACGACATGATCATGCTGCGTAGGTAGCTGTTTATCAGTAAATATCTCCACTGAGATTAAGAAAAGCAGTAGCTTAATAAATTAAGTACTTCCTGGTATGGTTACTGTACTGGTAACTCCCCAAAAGAATCTGGATTGTGGTGAGGGAACAGAGAAAAAAGCTCATTTAGGACCTGTACTTACGAAGGTGGTAGGCAGCTGTATATCAGGGAGTAAACCTTCTGAGAATAAAAACAGCTGGAGCTTTTTAAGGTAATTACACAGGAGAAAGGATAATGTACTGGGAACTCCGCAGAAGAATCTGATTTGTGGTGAGGGGAGAGAGATAAAAGCTCATTTATGAACGACATGTACATGCTGCATACGTAGCTGCTTATCAGTAAATATCTCCACTGAGATTAAGAAATGCAGTAGCTTAATAAATTAAGTACTTCCTGCTATGGATACTGTACTGGTAACTCCCCAAAATAATCTGGATTGTGGTGAGCAAACAGAGAAAAAAGCTCATTTAGGACCTGAACTTACAAAGGGGTTAGGCACCTGTATATCAGGGAATAAACCTTCTGAGAATAAAAACAGCTGGAGCTTGTTAAGGTAATTACACAGGGGAAATGATAATGTACTGGTAACTCCTCAGAAGAATCTGATTTGTGGTGAGGGGAGAGAGATAAAAGCTCATTTAAGAACGACATGAACATGCTGCGTAGGTAGCTGTTTATCAGTAAATATCTACACTGAGATTAAGAAAAGCAGTAGCTTAGTAAATTAAGTACTTCCTGGTATGGGTACTGTACTGGTAACTGCACAAAAGAATCTGGATTGTGGTGAGGGAACAGAGAAAAAAGCTCATTTAGGACCTGCACTTACAAAGGGGATAGGCAGCTGTATATCAGGGAGTAAACCTTCTGAGAATAAAAACAGCTGGAGCTTGTTAAGGTAATTACACAGGCTAAAGGATAATGTACTGGGAACTCCTCAGAAGAATCTGATTTGTGGTGAGGTGGAGAGATAAAAGCTCATTTAGGAACGACATGAACATGCTGCGTAGGTAGCTGTTTATCAGTAAATATCTCCACTGAGATTAAGAAAAGCAGAAGCTTAATAAAGTAAGTAGTTACTGGTATGGTTACTGTACTGGAAACTCCCCAAAACAATCGGGATTGTGGTGAGGGAACAGAGAAAAAAGCTCATTTAGGACCTGCACTTACGAAGGGCGTAGGCAGCTGTATATCAGGGAGTAAACCTTCTGAAAATAAAAACAGCTGGAACTTGTTATGGTAATTACACAGGGGAAAGGATAATGTACTGGGAACTCCTCAGAAGAATCTGATTTGTGGTGAGGGGAGAGAGATAAAAGCTCATTTAGGAATGACGTGAACATGCTGCGTGGGTAGCTGTTTATCAGTATATATCTCCACTGAGATTAAGAAAAGCAGTAGCTTAATAAATTAAGTACTTCCTGGTATGGTTACTGTACTGGTAACTCCCCAAAAGAATCTGGATTGTGGTGAGGGAACAGAGAAAAAAGCTCATTTATGAACTGCACTTACGAAGGGGATAGGCAGCTGTATATCAGGGTATAAACCTTATGAGAATAAAAACAGCTGGAGCTTGTTAAGTTAATTACACAGGGGAAAGGATAATGTACTGGGAACTCCTCAGAAGAATCTGATTTGTGGTGAGGGGAGAGAGATAAATGCTCATTTAAGAATGACATGAACATGCTGCGTAGGTAGCTGTTTATCAGTAAATATCTCCACTGAGATTAAGAAAAGCAGTAGCTTAATAAATTAAGTACTTCCTGGTATGGTTACTGTACTGGTAACTCCCCAAAAGAATCTGGATTGTGGTGAGGGAACAGAGAAAAAAGCTCATTTAAGACCTGCACTTACGAAGTGGGTAGGCAGCTGTATATCAGGGAATAAAACATTTGAGAATAAAAACAGCTGGAGCTTGTTAAGGTAATTACACAGGGGAAATGATAATGTACTGGTAACTCCTCAGAAGAATCTGATTTGTGGTGAGGGGAGAGAGATAAAAGCTCATTTAGAAACGACATGAACATGCTGCGTAGGTAGCTGTTTATCAGTAAATATCTCCACTGAGTTTAAGAGAAGCAGTAGCTTAATGAACTAAGTGCTTCCTGGTATGGTTACTGTACTGGTAACTCCCCAAAAGAATCTGGATTGTGGTGAGGGAACAGAGAAAAAAGCTCATTTAGGACCTGCACTTACGAAGGGGGTTGGCAGCTGTATATCAGGGAGTAAACCTTCTGAGAATAAAAACAGCTGGAGCTTGTTAAGGTATTTACACAGGGGAAAGGATAATGTACTGGGAACTCCTCAGAAGAATCTGATTTGTGGTGAGGGGAGAGAGATAAAAGCTCATTTAGGAACGACATGAACATGCTGCGTAGGTAGCTGTTTATCAGTAAATATCTCCACTGAGATGAAGAAAAGCAGTAGCTTAATAAATTAAGTACTTCCTGGTATGGTTACTGTACTGGTAACTCCCCAAAAGAATCTGGATTGTGGTGAGGAAACAGAGAAAAAAGCTCATTTAGGACCTGCACTTACGAAGGGGGTAGGCAGCTGTATATCAGGGAGTAAACCTTCTGAGAATAAAAACCGCTGGAGCTTGTTAAGGTAATTACACAGGGGAAAGGATAATGTACTGGGAACTCCTCAGAAGAATCTGATTTGTGGTGAGGGGAGAGAGATAAAAGCTCACTTAGGAACCACCTGAACATGCTGCGTATGTAGCTGTTTATCAGTAAATATCTCCACTGAGATTAAGTAAAGCAGTAGCTTAATAAATTAAGTACTTCCTGGTATGGTTACTGTACTGGGAACACCCCAAAAGAATCTGGATTGTGGTGAGGGAACAGAGAAAAAAGCTCATTTAGGACCTGCACTTACGAAGGTTGTAGGCAGCTGTATATCAGGGAGTAAACCTTCTGAGAATAAAGACTGCTTTACCTTGTTAAGGTAATTACACAGGGGAAAGGATAATGTACTGGGAACTCCTCAGAAGAATCTGATTTGTGGTGAGGGGAGAGAGATAAACGCTCATTTAGGAACGACATGAACATGCTGCTTAGGTAGCTGTTTATCAGTAAATATCTCCACTGAGATTAGGTAAAGCAGTAGCTTAATAAATTAAGTCCTTCCTGGTATGGTTATTGTACTGGTAACTCCCCAAAAGAGTCTGGATTGTGGTGAGGGAACAGAGAAAAAAAAGCTCATTTAGGACCTGCACTTACGAAGGGGGTAGGCAGCTGTATATCAGGGAGTAAACCTTCTGAGAATAAAAACAGCTGGAGCTTGTTAAGGTAATTACACAGGGGAAAGGATAATGTACTGGGAACTCCTCAGAAGAATCTGATTTGTGGTGAGGGGAGAGAGATAAAAGCTCATTTAGGAACGACATGAACATGCTGCATACGTAGCTGTTTATCAGTAAATATCTCCACTGAGATTAAGAAATGCAGTAGCTTAATAAATTAAGTACTTCCTGGTATGGATACTGTGCTGGTAACTCACCAAAAAAATCTGGATTGTGGTGAGGGAACAGAGAAAAAAGCTCATTTAGGACCTTCACTTACGAAGGGAGTAGGCAGCTGTATATCAGGGAGTAAACCTTCTGAGAATAAAAACAGCTGGAGCTTCTTAAGGTAATTACACAGGGGAAAGGATAATGTACTGGGATCTCCTCAGAAGAATCTGATTTGTGGTGAGGGGAGAGAGATAAAAGCTCATTTAAGAACGACATGAACATGCTGCGTAGGTAGCTGCTTATCAGTAAATATCTCCACTGAGATTAAGAAAAGCAGTAGCTTAATAAATTAAGTACTTCCTGGTATGGTTACTGTACTGGTAACTTCCCAAAAGAATCTGGATTGTGGTGAGGGAACAGAGAAAAAAGCTCATTTAGGACCTGCACTTACGAAGGGGGTAGGCAGCTGTATATCAGGGAGTAAACCTTCTGAGAATAAAAACAGCTGGAGCTTGTTAAGGTAATTACACAGGGGAAAGGATAATGTACTGGGAACTCCTCAGAACAATCTGATTTGTGGTGAGGGGAGAGCGATAAAAGCTCATTTAGGAACGACATGAACATGCAGCGTAGGTAGCTGTTTACCAGTAAATATCTCCACTGAGATTAAGAAAAGCAGTAGCTTAATAAATTAAGTACTTCCTGGTATGGTTACTGTACTGGTAACTCCCCAAAAGAATCTGGATTGTGGTGAGGGAACAGAGAAAAAAGCTCATTTAGGACCTGCACTTACGAAGGGGGTAGGCAGCTGTATATCAGGGAGTAAACCTTCTGAGAATAAAAACAGCTGGAGCTTGTTAAGGTAATTACACAGGGGAAAGGATAATGTACTGGGAACTCCTCAGAAGAATCTGATTTGTGGTGAGGGGAGAGAGATAAAAGCTCATTTAAGAACGACATGAACATGCTGTGTAGGTAGCTGTTTATCAGTAAATATCTCCACTGAGATGAACAAAAGCAGTAGCTTAATAAATTAAGTATTTCCTGGTATGGTTACTGTACTGGTAACTCCCCAAAAGAATCTGGATTGTGGTGAGGGAACAGAGAAAAAAGCTCATTTAAGACCTGCACTTACGAAGGGGGTAGGCAGCTGTATATCAGGGAGTAAACCTTCTGAGAATAAAAACAGCTGGACCTTGTTAAGGTAATTACACAGGGGAAAGGATAATGTACTGGGAAATCCTCAGAAGAATCTGATTTGTGGTGAGGGGAGAGTGATAAAAGCTCATTTAAGAACGACATGAACATGCTGCGTAGGTAGCTGCTTATCAGTAAATATCTCCACTGAGATTAAGAAAAGCAGTAGCTTAATAAATTAAGTACTTACTGGTATGGTTACTGTACTGGTAACTTCCCAAAAGAATTTGGATTTTCGTGAGGGAACAGAGAAAAAAGCTCATTTAGGACCTGCACTTACAAAGGGGGTAGGCAGCTGTATATCAGGGAGTATCCATTCTGAGAATAAAAAGAGCTGGAGCTTGTTAAGGTAATTACACAGGGGAAAGGATAATGTACTGGGAACTCCTCAGAAGAATCTGATTTGTGGTGAGGGGAGAGAGATAAAAGCTCATTTAGGAACGACATGAACATGCTCCGTAGGTAGCTGTTTATCAGTAAATATCTCCACTGAGATTAAGAAAAGCAGTAGCTTAATCAATTAAGTACTTCCTGGTATGGTTACTGTACTGGTAACTCCCAAAAAGCATCTGGATTGTAGTGAGGGAACAGAGAAAAAAGCTCATTTAGGACCTGCACTTATGAAGGGGGTAGGCAGCTGTATATCAGGGACTAAACCTACTGATAATAAAAACAGCTGGAGCTTGTTAAGGTAATTACACAGGGGAAAGGATAATGTACTGGGAACTCCTCAGAAGAATCTGATTTGTGGTGAGGGGAGAGAGATAAAAGCTCATTTAGGAACGACATGAAAATGCTGCGTAGGTAGCTGTTTATCAGTAAATATCTCCACTGAGATTAAGAAAAGCAGTAGAGGCCTGGGGATATGGCCAATTGGCAAGAGTGCCTGCCTCGGATTCACGAGGCCCTGGCTTAGATTCCCCAGCACCACATATACAGAAAACGGCCAGAAGCGGCGCTGTGGCTCAAGAGGCAGAGAGCTAGCCTTGAGCGGGAAGAAGCCAGGGACAGTGCTCAGGCCCTAGGTCCAAGGACAAGGACTGGCCAAAAAAAAAAAAAAGTAAAAAAAGAAAAGCAGTAGCTTAATAAATTAAGTACTTCCTGGTATGGTTACTGTACTGGTAACTCCCCAAAAGAATCTGGATTGAGGTGAGGGAACAGAGAAAAAAGCTCATTTAGGACCTGCACTTACGAAGGGCGTAGGCACCTGTATATCAGGGAGTAAACCTTCTGAGAATAAAAACAGCTGGAGCTTGTCAAGGTAATTACACAGGGGAAAGGATAATGTACTGGGAACTCCTCAGAAGAATCTGATTTGTGGTGAGGGGAGAGAGGTAAAAGCTCATTTATGAACGACATGAACATACTGCACAGGTAGCTGTTTATCAGTAAATATCTCCAATGAGATTAAGAAAAGCAGTAGCTTAATAAATTAAGTACTTCCTGGTATGGTTACTGTACTGGTAACTCCCCAAAAGAATCTGGATTGTGGTGAGGGAACAGATAAAAAAGCTCATTTAGGACCTGCACTTACAAAGGGGGTAGGCAGCTGTATATCAGGGAGTAAACCTTCTGAGAATAAAAACAGCTGGAGCTTCTTCAGGTAATTACACAGGGGAAAGGATAATGTCCTGGGAACTCCTCAGAAGAATCTGATTTGTGGTGAGGGGAGACAGATAAAAGCTCATTTAGGAACTACATGAAAATGCTGCACAGGTAGCTGTTTATCAGTAACTATCTCCAGTGAGATTAAGAAAAGCAGTAGCTTAATAAATTAAGTACTTCCTGGTATGGTTACTGTACTGGTAACTCCCCAAAAGAATCTGGATTGTGGTGAGGGAACAGAGAAAAAAGCTCATTTAGGACCTGCACTTACGAAGGGGGTAGGCAGCTGTATATCAGGGAGTAAAACTTCTGAGAATAAAAACAGATGGAGCTTGTTAATGTAATTACACAGGGGAAAGGATAATGTACTGGGAACTCCTCAGAAGAATCTGATTTGTGGTGAGGGGAGAGAGATAAAAGCTCATTTAGGAACGACATGAACATGCTGCGTAGGTAGTTGTTTATCAGTAAATATCTCCACTGAGATTAAGAAAAGCAGTAGCTTAATAAATTAAGTACTTCCTGGTATGGTTACTGTACTGGTAACTCCCCAAGTGAATCTGGATTATGGTGAGGGATAGAGAAAAAACCTCATTTAGGACCTGCACTTACGAAGGGGATAGGCAGGTGTGTATCAGGGAGTAAACCTGAGAATAAAAACCGCTGGAGCTTGTTAAGTTAATTACACAGGGGAAAGGATAATGTACTGGGAACTCCTCAGAAGAATCTGATTTGTGGTGAGGGGAGAGAGATAAAAGCTCATTTAGGAACGACATGAACATGTTGCGTAGGTAGCTGTATATCAGCAAATATCTCCACTGAGATTAAGAAAAGCAGTAGCTTAATAAATTAAGTACTTCCTGGTATGGATACTGTACTGGTAACTCCCCAAAAGAATCTGGATTGTGGTGAGGGAACAGAGAAAAAAGCTCATTTAGGACCTGAACTTACGAAGGGGGTAGGCAGCTGTATATCAGGGAGTAAACCTGAGAATAAAAACAGCTGGAGCTTGTTAAGTTAATTACACAGGGGAAAGGATAATGTACTGGGAACTCCTCAGAAGAATCTGATTTGTGGTGAGGGGAGAGAGATAAAAGCTCATTTAGGAACGATATGAACATGCTGCGTAGGTAGCTGTTTATCAGTAAATATCTCCACTGAGATTAAGAAAAGCAGTAGCTTAATAAATTAAGTACTTCCTGGTATGGTTACTGTACTGGTAACTCCCAAAAGAATCTGGATTGTGGTGAGTGAACAGAGAAAAAAGCGTATTTAGGACTTGCACTTATGAAGGGGGTAGGCAGTTGTATATCAGGGAGTAAACCTTCTGAGAATAAAAACAGCTGAAGCTTGGTAAGGTAATTACACAGGGGAAAGGATAATATACTGGGAACTCCTCAGAGGAATCTGATTTGTGTTGAGGGGAGAGAGATAAAAGCTCATTTAGGAACGACAAGAACATGCTGCATACATAGCTATTTATCAGTAAATATCTCCACTAAGATTAAGAAAAGCAGTAGCTTAATAAATTAAGTACTTCCTGGTATGGTTACTGTACTGGTAACTCCCCAAAAGAATCTGGATTTTGGTGAGGGAACAGAGACAAAAGCTCATTTAGGACCTGCACTTACGAAGGGGGTAGGCAGCTGTATATCAGGGAGTAAACCTTATGAGAATAAAAACAGCTGGAGCTTATAAAGGTAATTACACAGGGGAAAGGATAATGTACTGGGAACTCCTCAGAAGAATCTGATTTGTGGTGAGGGGAGAGAGATAAAAGCTCATTTAGGAACGACATGAACATGTTGCGTAGGTAGCTGTATATCAGCAAATATCTCCACTGAGATTAAGAAAAGCAGTAGCTTAATAAATTAAGTACTTCCTGGTATGGATACTGTACTGGTAACTCCCCAAAAGAATCTGGATTGTGGTGAGGGAACAGAGAAAAAAGCTCATTTAGGACCTGAACTTACGAAGGGGGTAGGCAGCTGTATATCAGGGAGTAAACCTGAGAATAAAAACAGCTGGAGCTTGTTAAGTTAATTACACAGGGGAAAGGATAATGTACTGGGAACTCCTCAGAAGAATCTGATTTGTGGTGAGGGGAGAGAGATAAAAGCTCATTTAGGAACGATATGAACATGCTGCGTAGGTAGCTGTTTATCAGTAAATATCTCCACTGAGATTAAGAAAAGCAGTAGCTTAATAAATTAAGTACTTCCTGGTATGGTTACTGTACTGGTAACTCCCCAAATGAATCTGGATTGTGGTGAGTGAACAGAGAAAAAAGCGTATTTAGGACTTGCACTTATGAAGGGGGTAGGCAGTTGTATATCAGGGAGTAAACCTTCTGAGAATAAAAACAGCTGAAGCTTGGTAAGGTAATTACACAGGGGAAAGGATAATATACTGGGAACTCCTCAGAGGAATCTGATTTGTGTTGAGGGGAGAGAGATAAAAGCTCATTTAGGAACGACAAGAACATGCTGCATACATAGCTATTTATCAGTAAATATCTCCACTAAGATTAAGAAAAGCAGTAGCTTAATAAATTAAGTACTTCCTGGTATGGTTACTGTACTGGTAACTCCCCAAAAGAATCTGGATTTTGGTGAGGGAACAGAGACAAAAGCTCATTTAGGACCTGCACTTACGAAGGGGGTAGGCAGCTGTATATCAGGGAGTAAACCTTATGAGAATAAAAACAGCTGGAGCTTATAAAGGTAATTACACAGGGGAAAGTATAATGTACTGGGAACTCCTCAGAAGAATCTGATTTGTGGTGAGGGGAGAGAGATAAAAGCTCATTTAGGAACGACATGAACATGCTGCGTAGGTAGCTGTTTTTCAGTAAATATCTCCACTGAGATTAAGAAAAGCAGTAGCTTAATAAATTAAGTACTTCCTGGTATGGTTACTGTACTGGTACCTCCCCAAAAGAATCTGGATTGTGGTGAGGGAACAGAGATAAATCTCATTTAGGACCTGCACTTACGAAGGGGGTAGGCAGCTGTATACCAGGGAGTAAACCTTCTGAGAATAAAAACAGCTGGAGCTTGTTAAGGTAATTACACAGGGGAAAGGATAATGTATTGGGAACAATTCAGAAGAATCTGATTTGTGGTGAGGGGAGAGAGATAAAAGCTCATTTAGGAACTACATGAACATGCTGCATAGGTAGCTGTTTATCAGTAAATATCTCCACTGAGATTAAGAAAAGCAGTAGTTTAATAAATTAAGTACTTCCTGGTATGTTTACTGTACTGGTAACTCCCCAAAAGAATCTGGATTGTGGTGAGGGAACAGAAAAAAAGCTCATTTAGGACTTGAACTTACAAAGGGGGTAGGCAGCTGTATATCAGGGAGTAAACCTTCTGAGAATAAAAACAGCTGGAGCTTGTTAAGGTAATTACACAGGGGAAAGGATAATGTACTGGGAACTCCTCAGAAGAATCTGATTCGTGGTGAGGGGAGAGAGATAAAAGCTCCTTTAGGAACGACATGAACATGCTGCATAGGTAGCTGTTTATCAGTAAATATCTCCACTGAGATTAGGAAAAGCAGTAGCTTAATAAATTATGTCCTTCCTGTTATGGTTACTGTACTGGTAACTCCCCCAAAGAATCTGGAATGTGGTGAGGGAACAGTGAATAAAGCTCATTTAGGACCTGCACTTACGAAGGGGGTAGGCAGCTGTATATCAGGGAGTAAACCTTCTGAGAATAAAAACAGCTGGAGCTTGTTAAGGTAATTACACAGGGGAAAGGATAATGTACTGGGAACTCCTCAGAAGAATCTGATTCGTGGTGAGGGGAGAGAGATAAAAGCTCCTTTAGGAACGACATGAACATGCTGCGTAGGTAGCTGTTTATCAGTAAATATCTCCACTGAGATTAAGAAAAGCAGTAGCTTAATAAATTATGTCCTTCCTGTTATGGTTACTGTACTGGTAACTCCCCAAAAGAATCTGGATTGTGGTGAGGGAACAGAGAAAAAAGCTCATTTAGGACCTTCACTTACGAAGGGGGTAGGCAGCTGTATATCAGGGAGTAAACCTTCTGAGAATAAAAACAGCTGGAGCTTGTTAATGTAATTACACAGGGGAAAGGATAATGTACTGGGAAATCCTCAGAAGAATATGATTTGTGGTGAGGGGAGAGAGATAAAAGCTCATTTAGGAACGACATGAACATGCTGCTTAGGTAGCTGTTTATCAGTAAGTATCTCCACTGAGATTAAGAAAAGCAGTAGGTTAATAAATTAAGTACTTCCTGGTATGGTTACTGTACTGGAAACTCCCCAAAAGAATCTGGATTGTGGTGAGGGAACAGAGAACAAAGCTCATTTAGGACCTGCAATTACGAAGGGGGTAGGCAGCTGTATATCAGGGAGTAAACCTTCTGAGAAGAAAAACACCTGGAGCTTGTTAAGGCAATTACACGGGGGAAAGGATAATGTACTGGGAACTCCTCAGAAGAATCTGATTTGTGGTGAGGGGAGAGAGATAAAAGCTCATTTAGGAACGACATGAACATGCTGCGTAGGTAGCTGTTTATCAGTAAATATCTCCACTGAGATTAAGAAATGCAGTAGCTTAATAAATTAAGTACTTCCTGTTATGGTTACTGTACTGGTAACTCCCAAGAATCTGGATTGTGGTGAGGGAACAGAGAAAAAAGCTCATTTAGGACCTGCACTTACGAAGGGGGTAGGCAGGTGTATATCAGGGAGGAAATATTATGAGAAAAAAAAACAGCTGGAGCTTGTTAAGGTAATTACACAGGGGAAAGGATAATATACTGGGAACTCCTCAAAAGAATCTGATTTGTGGTGAGGGGAGAGGGATAAAAGCTCATTTAGGAACGAGATGAACATGCTGCGTAGGTAGCTGTTTATCAGTAAATATCTCCACTGAGATTAAGAAAAGCAGTAGCTTAATAAATTAAGTACTTCCTGGTATGGTTACTGTACTGGAAACTCCCCAAAAGAATCTGGATTGTGGTGAGGGAACAGAGAAAAAAGCTAATTTAGGACCAGCACTTACGAAGGGGGTAGGCAGCTGTATATCAGGGAGTAAACCTTCTGAGAATAAAAACAGCTGGAGCTTGTTAAGGTAATTCCACAGGGGAAAGGGTAATGTACTGGGAACTCCTCAGAAGAATCTGATTTGTGGTGAGGGGAGAGAGATAAAAGCTCATTTAGGAACGACATGAACATGCTGCGTAGGTAGCTGTTTATCAATAAATATCTCCACTGAGATTAAGAAAAGCAGTAGCTTAAAAAATTAAGTACTTCCTGGTATGGTTACTGTACTGGTAACTCCCGAAAGAATCTGGATTTTGGTGAGGGAACAGAGAAAAAAGCTCATTTAGGACCAGCACTTACGAAGGGGGTAGGCAGCTGTATATCAGGGAGTAAACCTTCTGAGAATAAAAAACAGCTGGAGCTTGTTAAGGTAATTCCACAGGGGAAAGGGTAATGTACTGGGAACTCCTCAGAAGAATCTGATTTGTGGTGAGGGGAGAGAGATAAAAGCTCATTTAGGAACGACATGAACATGCTGCATAGGTAGCTGTTTATCAATAAATATCTCCACTGAGATTAAGAAAAGCAGTAGCTTAAAAAATTAAGTACTTCCTGGTATGGTTACTGTACTGGTAACTCCCGAAAGAATCTGGATTTTGGTGAGGGAACAGAGAAAAAAGCTCATTTAGGACCAGCACTTACGAAGGGGGTAGGCAGCTGTATATCAGGGAGTAAACCTTCTGAGAATAAAAACAGCTGGAGCTTGTTAAAGGTAATTACACAGGGGAAAGGATAATGTACTGGGAACTCCTCAGAAGAATCTGATTTGTGGTGAGGGGAGAGAGATAAAAGCTCTTTTAGGAACGACATGAACATGCTGCGTAGGTAGCTGTTTATCAGTAAATATCTCCACTGAGATTAAGAAAAGCAGTAGAGGCCTGGGGATATGGCCTATTGGCAAGAGTGCCTGCCTCGGATTCACGAGGCCCTGGGTTCGATTCCCCAGCACCACATATAAAGAAAACGGCCAGAAGTGGCGCTGTGGCTCAAGGGGCAGAGTGCTAGCCTTGAGCGGGAAGAAACCAGGGACAGTGCTCAGGCCCTAGGTCCAAGGCCCAGGACTGGCCAAAAAAAAAAAAAAGAAAAAAAAGAAAACCATTACCTTAATAAATTAAGTACTTCCTGGTATGGTTACTGTACTGGTAACTCCCAAAAGAATCTGGATTGAGGTGAGGGAACAGAGAAAAAAGCTCATTTAGGACCTGCACTTACGAAGGGCGTAGGCAGCTGTATATCAGGGAGTAAACCTTCTGAGAATAAAAACAGCTGGAGCTTGTTAAGGTAATTACACAGGGGAAAGGATAATGTACTGGGAACTCCTCAGAAGATTCTGATTTGTGGTGAGGGGAGAGATAAAAGCTCGTTTAGAAACGACATGAACATGCTGCGTACATAGCTGTTTATCAATAAATATCTCCACTGAGATTAAGAAAAGCAGTAGCTTAATAAATTAAGTACTTCCTGGTATGGTTACTGTACTGGTAACTCCCCAAAAGAATCTGGATTTTGGTGAGGGAACAGAGAAATAAGCTCATTTAGGACCTGAACTTACGAAGGGGGTAGGCAGCTGTATATCAGGGAGTAAACCTTCTGAGAATAAAAAACAGCTGGAGCTTGTTAAGGTAATTACACAGGGGAAAGGATAACGTACTGGGAACTCCTCAGAAGAATCTGATTTGTTTTGAGGGGAGAGAGATAAAAGCTCATAGGAACGACATGAACATGCTGCGTAGGTAGCTGTTTATCAGTAAATATGTCCACTGAGATTAAGAAAAGCAGTAGCTTAATAAATTAAGTACTTCCTGGTATGGTTACTGTTCTAGTAACACACCAAAGGAATCTGGATTGTGGTGAGGGAACAGAGAAAAAAGCTCATTTAGGACCTGCACTTACGAAGTTGGTAGGCAGCTTTATATCAGGGAGTAAAACATTCTGAGAATAAAAAGAGCTGGAACTTGTTAAGGTAATTACACAGGGGAGAGGATGATGTACTGGGAACTCCTCAGAAGAATCTGATTTGTTTTGAGGGGAGAGAGATAAAAGCTCATAGGAACGACATGAACATGCTGCGTAGGTAGCTGTTTATCAGTAAAATATGTCCACTGAGATTAAGAAAAGCAGTAGCTTAATAAATTAAGTACTTCCTGGTATGGTTACTGTACTAGTAACACACAAAAGGAATCTGGATTGTGGTGAGGGAACAGAGAAAAAAAGCTCATTTAGGACCTGCACTTACGAAGGGGGTAGGCAGCTGTATGTCAGGGATTAAACCTTCTGAGAATAAAAACACCTGGAGCTTGTTAAGGTAATTACACAGGGGAAAGGATAATGTACCTGGAACTCCTCAGAAGAATCTGATTTGTGGTGAGGGGAGAGAGATAAAAGCTTATTTAGAAAACGACATGAACATGCTGCGTAGGTAGCTGTTTTTCAGTAAATATCTCCACTGAGATTAAGAAAAGCAGTAGCTTAATAAATTAAGTACTTCCTGGTATGGTTACTGTGCTGGTAACTCCCCAAAGAATCTGGATTGTGGTGAGGGAACAGAGAAAAAAGCTCATTTAGGACCTGCACTTACGAATGGGGTAGGCAGCTGTATATCAGGGAGTAAACCTTCTGAGAATAAAAACAGCTGGAGCTTGTTAAGGTAATTACACAGGGAAAGGATAATGTACTGGGAACGCCTCAGAAGAATCTGATTTGTGGTGAGGGAAGAGAGATAATAGCTCATATAGGAACGACATGAACATGCTGCGAAGTTAGCTGTTTATCAGTAAATAATCTCCACTGAGATTAAGAAAAGCAGTAGCTTAATAAATTAAGTATTTCTTGGTATGGTTACTGTACTGGTAACTCCCCAAAAGAATCTGGATTGTGGTGAGGGAACAGAGAAAAAAGCTCACTTAGGACGTGCACTTACGAAGGGGGTAGGTAGCTGTATATCAGGGAGTAAACCTTCTGAGAATAAAAACAGCTGGAGCTTGTTAAGGTAATTACACAGGGGAAAGGATAATGTACTGGGAACTCCTCAGAAGAATCTGATTTGTGGTGAGGGGAGAGAGATAAAAGCTCATTTAGGAACGACATGAACATGCTGCGTAGGTAGCTGTTTTATCAGTAAATATCTCCACTGAGATTAAGAAAAACCAGTAGCTTAATAAATTAAGTACTTCCTGGTATGGTTACTGTACTGGTAACTCCCCAAAAGAATATGGATTGTGGTGAGGGAACAGAGAAAAAAGCTCATTTATGACCTGCACTTACGAAGGGGGTAGGAAGCTGTATATCAGGGAGTAAACCTTCTGAGAATAAAAAACAGCTGGAGTTTGTTAAGGTAATTACACAGGGGAAAGGATAATGTACTGGGAACGCCTCAGAAGAATCTGATTTGTGCTGAGGGGAGAGAGATAAAAGCTCATTTAGGAACGACATGAACATGCTGCGTAGGTAGCTGTTTATCAGTAAATATCTCCACTGAGATTAAGAAAAGCAGTAGCCTAATAAATTAAGTACTTCCTGGTATGGTTACTCTACTGGTAACTCCCCAAAAGAATCTGGATTGTGGTGAGGGAACAGAGAAAAAAGCTCATTTAGGACCTGCACTTACGAAGGGGGTAGGCAGCTGTATATCAGGGAGTAAACCTTCTGAGAATAAAAAACAGCTGGAGCTTGTTAAGGTAATTATACAGGGGAAAGGATAATGTACTGGGATCTCCTGAGAAGAATCTGATTTGTGGTGAGGGGGAGAGAGATAAAAGCTCATTTAGGAACGACATGAAACATGCTGCGTAGGTAGCTGTTTATCAGTAAAATATCTCCACTGAGATTAAGAAAAGCAGTAGCTTAATAAATTAAGTACTTCCTGGTATGGTTACTGTACTGGTAACTCCCCAAAAGAATCTGGATTGTGGTGAGAAACAGAGAAAAAAGCTAATTTAGGACCTGCACTTACGAAGGGGGTAGGCAGCTGTATATCAGGGAGTAAACCTTCTGAGAATAAAAACAGCTGGAGCTTGTTAAGGTAATTACACAGGGGAAAGGATAATGTACTGGGAACTCCTCAGAAGAATCTGATTTGTGGTGAGGGGAGAGAGATAAAAGCTCATTTAGGAACGACATGAACATGCTGCGTAGGTAGCTGTTTATCAGTAAATATCTCCACTGAGATTAAGAAAACCAGTAGCTTAATAAATTAAGTACTTCCTGGTATGATTACTGTACTGGTAAATCCCCAAAAGAATCTGGATTGTGGTGAGGGAACAGAGAAAAAAGCTCATTTAGGACCTGCACTTACGAAGGGGGTAGGCAGCTGTATATCAGGGAGTAAACCTTATGAGAATAAAAACAGCTGGAGCTTGTTAAGGTAATTACACAGGGGAAAGGATAATGCACTGGGAACTCCTCAGAAGAATCTGATTTGTGGTGAGGGCAGAGAGATAAAAGCTCATTTAGGAACGACATGAACATGCTGCGTAGGTAGCTGTTCATCAGTAAATATCTCCACTGAGATTAAGAAAAGCAGTAGCTTAATAAATAAAGTACTTCCTGGTATGGTTACTGTACTGGTAACTCCCCAAAGAATCTGGATTGTAGTGAGGGAACAGAGAAAAAAGCTCATTTAGGACCTGCACTTACGAATGGTGTAGGCAGCTGGATATCAGGGAGTAAACCTTCTGCGAATAAAACAGCTGGAGCTTGTTAAGGTAATTACACAGGGGAAAGGATAATGTACTGGGAACTCCTCAGAAGAATCTGATTTGTGGTGAGGGGAGAGAGATAAAAGCCTCATTTAGGAACGACATGAACATGCTGCGTAGGTAGCTGTTTATCAGTAAATATCTCCACTGAGATTAAGAAAAGCAGTAGCTTAATATATTAAGTACTTCCTGGGATGGTTACTGTACTGGTAACTCCCCAAAAGAATCTGGATTGTGGTGAGGGAACAGAGAAAAAAGCTCATTTAGGACCTGCACTTACGAAGGGGGTAGGCAGCTGTATATCAGGGAGTAAACCTTCTGATAATAAAAACAGCTGGAGCTTGTTAAGGTAATTACACAGGGGAAAGGATATTGTACTGGGAACTCCTCAGAAGAATCGGATTTGTGGTGAGGGGAGAGAGATAAAAGCTCATTTAGGAACGATATGAACATGCTGCGTAGGTAGCTGTTTTGTCAGTAAATATCTCCACTGAGATTAAGAAAAGCAGTAGCTTAATAAATTAAGTACTTCCTGGTATGGTTACTGTACTGGTAACTCCCCAAAAGAATCTGGATTGTGGTGAGGGAACAGAGAAAAAAGCTCATTTAGGACCTGCACTTACGAAGGGGGGTAGGCAGCTGTATATCAGGGAGTAAACCTTCTGAGAATAAAAACAGCTGGAGTTTGTTAAGGTAATTACACAGGGGAAAGGATAATGTACTGGGAACGCCTCAGAAGAATCTGATTTGTGCTGAGGGGAGAGAGATAAAAGCTCATTTAGGAACGACATGAACATGCTGCGTAGGTAGCTGTTTATCAGTAAATATCTCCACTGAGATTAAGAAAAGCAGTAGCCTAATAAATTAAGTACTTCCTGGTATGGTTACTCTACTGGTAACTCCCCAAAAGAATCTGGATTGTGGTGAGGGAACAGAGAAAAAAGCTCATTTAGGACCTGCACTTACGAAGGGGGTAGGCAGCTGTATATCAGGGGAGTAAACCTTCTGAGAATAAAAACAGCTGGAGCTTGTTAAGGTAATTATACAGGGGAAAGGATAATGTACTGGGAACTCCTGAGAAGAATCTGATTTGTGGTGAGGGGAGAGAGATAAAAGCTCATTTAGGAACGACATGAACATGCTGCGTAGGTAGCTGTTTATCAGTAAATATCTCCACTGAGATTAAGAAAAAGCAGTAGCTTAATAAATTAAGTACTTCCTGGTATGGTTACTGTACTGGTAACTCCCCAAAAGAATCTGGATTGTGGTGAGGGGAACAGAGAAAAAAGCTCATTTAGGACCTGCACTTACGAAGGGGGGTAGGCAGCTGTATATCAGGGAGTAAAACCTTCTGAGAATAAAAACAGCTGGAGCTTGTTAAGGTAATTACACAGGGGAAAGGATAATGTACTGGGAACTCCTCAGAAGAATCTGATTTGTGGTGAGGGGAGAGAGGGATAAAAGCTCATTTAGGAACGACATGAACATGCTGCGTAGGTAGCTGTTTATCAGTAAATATCTCCACTGAGATTAAGAAAAAGCAGTAGCTTAATAAATTAAGTACTTCCTGGTATGATTACTGTACTGGTAACTCCCCAAAAAGAATCTGGATTGTGGTGAGGGAACAGAGAAAAAAGCTCATTTAGGACCTGCACTTACGAAGGGGGTAGGCAGCTGTATATCAGGGAGTAAACCTTATGAGAATAAAAACAGCTGGAGCTTGTTAAGGTAATTACACAGGGGAAAGGATAATGCACTGGGAACTCCTCAGAAGAATCTGATTTGTGGTGAGGGCAGAGAGATAAAAAGCTCATTTAGGAAACGACATGAACATGCTGCGTAGGTAGCTGTTCATCAGTAAATATCTCCACTGAGATTAAGAAAAGCAGTAGCTTAATAAATAAAGTACTTCCTGGTATGGTTACTGTACTGGTAACTCCCCCAAAGTATCTGGATTGTAGTGAGGGAACAGAGAAAAAAGCTCATTTAGGACCTGCACTTACGAATGGGGTAGGAAGCTGGATATCAGGGAGTAAAGCTTCTGAGAATAAAATCAGCTGGAGCTTG
>NW_025956602.1:0-55302 GCF_023159225.1 Perognathus longimembris pacificus
CTTTCCCCTGTGTAATTACCTTAACAAGCTCCAGCTGTTTTTATTCTCAGAAGGTTTACTCCCTGATATACAGCTGCCTACCCCCTTCGTCAGTGCAGGTCCTAAATGAGCTTTTTTCTCTGTTCCCTCACCCACAATCCAGATTCTTTTGGGGAGTTACCAGTACAGTAACCATACCAGGAAGTACTTAATTTATTAAGCTACTGCTTTTCTTAATCTCAGTGGAGATATTTACTGATAAACAGCTACCTACGCAGCATGTTCATGTCGTTCCTAAATGAGCTTTTATCTCTCTCCCCTCACCACAAATCAGATTCTTCTGAGTAGTTCCCAGTACATTATCCCTTTCGCCTGTGTAATTACCTTAACAAGCTCTAGCTGTTTTTATTCTCAGAAGGTTTACTCCCTGATAAACAGCTGCCTACCCCCTTCGTAAGTGCAGGTCCTAAATGAGCGTTTTTCTCTGTTCCCTCACCACAATCCAGATTCTTTTGGGGAGTTACCAGTACAGTAACCATACCAGGAAGTACTTAATTTATTAAGCTACTGCTTTTCTTAATCTCAGTGGAGATATATACTGATAAACAGCTACGTACGCAGCATGTTCATGTCGTTCCTAAATGAGCTTTTATCTCTCTCCCCTCACCACAAATCAGATTCTTCTGAGGAGTTCCCAGTACATTAACCTTTCCTCTGTGTAATTACCTTAACAAGCTCCAGCTGTTTTTATTCGCAGAAGGTTTACTCCCTGATATACAGCTGCCTACCCCCTTCGTAAGTGCTGGTCATAAATGAGCTTTTTTCTCTGTTCCCTCACCACAATCCAGATTCTTTTGGGGAGTTACCAGTACAGTAACCATACCAAGAAGTACTTAATTTATTAAGCTACTGCTTTTCTTAATCTCAGTGGAGATATTTCCTGATAAACAGCTACCTACGCAGCATGTTCATGTCGTTCCTAAATGAGCTTTTATCTCTCTACCCTCACCACAAATCAGATTCTTCTGAGGAGTTCCCAGTACATTATCCTTTCCCCTGTGTAATTACCTTAACAAGCTCCAGCTGTTTTTATTGTCAGAAGGTTTACTCCCTGATAAACAGCTGCCTACCCCCTTCGTAAGTGCAGGTCCTAAATGAGCTTTTTTCTCTGTTCCCTCACCACAATCCAGATTGTTTTGGGGAGTTACCAGTACAGTAACCATACCAGTAAGTACTTAATTTATTAAGCTACAGCTTTTCTTAATCTCAGTGGAGATATTTACTGATAAACAGCTACGTACCCAGCATGTTCATGTCGTTCCTAAATGAGCTTTTATCTCTCTCCCCTCACCACAAATCAGATTCTTCTGAGGAGTTCCCACGACATTATCCTTTCCCTTGTGTAATTACCTTAACAAGCTCCAGCTGTTTTTATTCTCAGAAGGTTTACTCCCTGATATACAGGCTGCCTACCCCCCTTCGAAAGTGCAGGTCCTAAATGAGCTTTTTTCTCTGTTCCCTCACCACAATCCAGATTCTTTTGGGGAGTTACCAGTACAGTAAGCATACCAGGAAGTACTTAATTTATTAAGCTACTGCTTTTCTTAATCTCAGTGGAGATATTTACTGATAAAGAGCTACCTACACAGCATGTTCATGTCGTTCCTCAAAGAGCTTTTATCTCTCTCAACCTCACCACGAATCAGATTCCTCTGAGGAGTTCCCAGTACATTATCCTTTCCCCTGTGTAATTACCTTAACAAGCTCCAGCTGTTTTTATTCTCAGAAGTTTACTCCCTGATATACTGCTGCCTACCCCCTTCGTAAGTGCAGGTCCTAAATGAGCTTTTTTCTCTGTTTCCTCACCACAATCCAGATTCTTTTGGGGAGTTACCAGTACAGTAACCATACCATTAAGTACTTAATTTATTAAGCTACTGCTTTTCTTAATCTCAGTGGAGATATTTACTGATAAACAGCTACCTACGCAGCATGTTCATGTCGTTCCAAAATGAGCTTTTATCTCTCTCCATTCACCACAAATCAGATTCTTCTGAGGAGTTACCCGTACATTATCCTTTCCCCTGTGTAATTACCCTTAACAAGCTCCAGCTGTTTTTATTCTCAGAAGGTTTACTCCCTGTTATACAGCTGCCTACCCCCTTCGTCAGTGCAGGTCCTAAATGAGCTTTTTTCTCTGTTCCCTCACCACAATCCAGATTCTTTTGGGGAGTTACCAGTACAGTAACCATACCATGAAGGACTTAATTTATTAAGCTACTGCTTTTCTTAATCTCAGTGGAGTTATTTCCTGATAAACAGCTACCTACGCAGCATGTTCATGTCGTTCCTAAATGAGCTTTATCTCTATCCCCTCACCACAAATCAGATTCTTCTGAGGAGTTCCAAGTACTTTATAATTTCCCCTGTGTAATTACCTTAACAAGCTCCAGCTGTTTTTATTCTCAGAAGGTTTACTCCCTGATATACAGCTGCCTACCCCCTTCGTAAGTGCAGGTCCTAAATGAGCTTTTTTCTCTGTTCCCTCACCACAATCCAGATTCTTTTGGGGAGTTACCAGTACAGTAACCATACCAGGAAGTACTTAATTTATTAAGCTACTGCTTTCTTAATCTCAGTGGAGATATTTACTGATAAACAGCTACCTACGCAGCATGTTCATGTCGTTCCTAAATGAGCTTTTATCTCTCTCCCCTCACCACAAATCAGATTCTTCTGAGTAGTTCCCAGTACATTATCCTTTCGCCTGTGTAATTACCTTAACAAGCTCCAGCTGTTTTTATTCTCAGAAGGTTTACTCCCTGATAAACAGCTACCTACCCCCTTCGTAAGTGCAGGTCCTAAATGAGCTTTTTTCTCTGTTCCCTCACCACAATCCAGATTCTTTTGGGGAGTTACCAGTACAGTAACCATACCAGTAAGTACTTAATTTATTAAGCTACAGCTTTTCTTAATCTCAGTGGAGATATTTACTGATAAACAGCTACGTACCCAGCATGTTCATGTCGTTCCTAAATGAGCTTTTATCTCTCTCCCCTCACCACAAATCAGATTCTTCTGAGGAGTTCCCAGTACATTATCCTTTCCCCTGTGTAATTACCTTAACAAGCTCCAGCTGTTTTTATTGTCAGAAGGTTTACTCCCTGATAAACAGCTGCCTACCCCCTTCGTAAGTGCAGGTCCTAAATGAGCTTTTTTCTCTGTTCCCTCACCACAATCCAGATTCTTTTGGGGAGTTACCAGTACAGTAACCATACCAGTAAGTACTTAATTTATTAAGCTACAGCTTTTCTTAATCTCAGTGGAGATATTTACTGATAAACAGCTACGTACCCAGCATGTTCATGTCGTTCCTAAATGAGCTTTTATCTCTCTCCCCTCACCACAAATCAGATTCTTCTGAGGAGTTCCCAGTACATTATCCTTTCCCCTGTGTAATTACCTTAACAAGCTCCAGCTGTTTTTATTCTCAGAAGGTTTACTCCCTGATATAGAGCTGCCTACCCCCTTCGAAAGTGCAGGTCCTAAATGAGCTTTTTTCTCTGTTCCTTCACCACAATCCAGATTCTTTTGGGGAGTTACCAGTACAGTAACCATACCAGGAAGTACTTAATTTATTAAGCTACTGCTTTTCTTAATCTCAGTGGAGATATTTACTGATAAACAGCTACCTACAGAGCATGTTCATGTCGTTCCTCAAAGAGATTTGATCTCTCTCCCCTCACCACGAATCAGATTCCTCTGAGGAGTTCCCAGTACATTATCCTTTCCCCTGTGTAATTACCTTAACAAACTCCAGCTGTTTTTGTTCTCAGAAGTTTACTCCCTGATATACAGCTGCCTACCCCCTTCGTAAGTGCAGGTCCTAAATGAGCTTTTTTCTCTGTTCCCTCACCACAATCCAGATTCTTTTGGGGAGTTACCAGTACAGTAACCATACCAGGAAGTACTTAATTTATTAAGCTACTGCTTTTCTTAATCTCAGTGGAGATATTTACTGATAAACAGCTACGTACGCAGCAAGTTCATGTCGTTCCTAAATGAGCTTTTATCTCTCTCCCCTCACCACAAATCAGATTCTTCTGAGGAGTTCCCAGTACATTATCCTTTCCCCTGTGTAATTACCTTAACAAGCTCCAGCTGTTTTTATTCTCAGAAGGTTTACTCCCTGATATACAGCTGCCTACCCCCCTTCGTAAGTGCAGGTCCTAAATGAGCTTTTTTCTCTGTTCCCTCACCACAATCCAGATTCTTTTGGGGAGTTACCAGTACAGTAACCATACCAGGAAGTACTTAATTTATTAAGCTACTGCTTTTCTTAATCTCAGTGGAGATATTTACTGATGAACAGCTACCTATGCAGCATGTTCATGTCGTTCCTAAATGAGCTTTTATCTCTCTCCCCTCACCAGGAATCAGATTCTTCTGAGGAGTTCCCAGTACATTATCCTTTCCCCTGTGTAATTACCTTAACAAGCTCCAGCTGTTTTTATTCTCAGACGGTTTACTCCCTGATATACAGCTGCCTACCCCCTTCATAAGTGCAGGTCCTAAATGAGCTTTTTTCTCTGTTCCCTCACCACAATCCAGATTCTTTTGGGGAGTTACCAGTACAGTATCCATACCACGAAATACTTAATTTATTAAGCTACTGCTTTTCTTAGTCTCAGTGGACATATTTACTGATAAACAGCTATGTACGCAGCATGTTCATGTCGTTCCTAAATGAGATTTTATCACTCTCCCCTCATCACAAATCAGATTCTTCTGAGGAGTTCCCAGTACATTATCCTTTCCCCTGTGTAATTACATTAACAAGCTCCAGCTGTTTTTATTCTCAGAAGGTTTACTCCCTGATATACAGCTGCCTACGCCCTTCGTAAGTGAAGGTCCTAAATCAGCTTTTTTCTCTGTTCCCTCACCACAATCCAGATTCGTTTGGGGAGTTACCAGTACAGTAACCATACCAGGAAGAACTTAATTTATTAAGCTACTGCTTTTCTTAATCTCAGTGGAGATATTTACTGATAAACAACTACGTACGCAGCATGTTCATGTCGTTACTAAATGAGCTTTTATCTGTCTCCCCCTCACCACAAATCAGATTCTTCTGAGGAGTTCCCAGTACATTATCCTTTCCCCTGTGTAATTACCTTAACAAGCTCCAGCTGTTTTTATTCTCAGAAGGTTTACTCCCTGATATTCAGCTGCCTACCCCCTTCGTAATTGCAGGTGCTAAATGAGCTTTTTTCTCTGTTCCCTCACCACAATCCCATACTTTTGGGGAGTTACCAGTACAGTAACCATACCAGGAAGTACTTAATTTATTAAGCTACTGCTTTTCTTAATCTCAGTGGAGATATTTACTGATAAACAGCTACCTACGCAGCATGTTCATGTCGTTCCTAAATGAGCTTTTATCTCTCTCCCCTCACCACAAATCAGATTCTTCTGAGGAGGTCCCAGTACATTATCCTTTCCCCCGTGTAATTCCCTTAACAAGCTCCAGCTGTTTTTATTCTCAGATGGTTTACTCCCTGATATACCGCTGCCTACCCCATTCGTAAGTGCAGGTCCTAAATGAGCTTTTTTCTCTGTTCCCTCACCACAATCCAGATTCTTTTGGGGAGTTACCAGTACAGTAACCATACCAGGAAGTACTTAATTTATTAAGCTACTGCTTTTCTTAATCTCAGTGGAGATATTTACTGATAAACAGCTACCTACGCAGCATGCTCATGTGGTTTATAAATGAGCTTTTATCTCTCTCCCCTCACCACATATTAGAATCTTCTGAGGAGTTCCCAGTACATTATCCTTTCCCCTGTGTAATTACCTTAACAAGCTCCAGCTGTTCTTATTCTCAGAAGGTTTACTCCCTGATATACAGCTGCCTACCCCCTGGTAAGTGCAGGTCCTAAATGAGCTTTTTTCTCTGTTCCCTCACCACAATCCAGATTATTTTGGGGAGTTACCAGTACAGTAACCATACCAGGAAGTACTTAATTAATTAAGCTACTGCTTTTCTTAATCTCAGTGGAGATATTTACTGATAAACAGCTACCTACGCAGCATGTTCATGTCGTTCCTAAATGAGCTTTTATCTCTCTCCCCTCACCACAAATCAGATTCTTCTTAGGAGTTCCCAGTACATTATCCTTTCCCCTGTGTATTTACCTTAATGAGCTCCAGCTGTTTTTATTATCAGAAGGTTTACTCCCTGATATCCAGCTGCCTAACCCCTTCGTAAGTGCAGGTCCTAAATGAGCTTTTTTCTCTGTTCCCTCACCACAATCCAGATTCTTTTGGAGAGTTACCAGTACAGTAACCACACCAGGAAGTCCTTAATTTATTAAGCTACTGCTTTTTTTAAACTCAGTGGAGATATTTACTGATAAACAGCTACCTACGCAGCATGTTCATGTCGTTCCTAAATGAGCTTTTATCTCTCTCCCCTCACCACAAATCAGATTCTTCTGAGGAGTTCCCAGTACATTATCCTTTCCCCTGTGTAATTACCTTAACAACTCGAGCTGTTTTTATTCTCAGAAGGTTTACTCCCTGATATACGGCTGCCTAACCCTTTCGTAAGTGCAGGTCCTAAATGAGCTTTTTTCTCTGTTCCCTCACCACAATCCAGATTCTTTTGGGGAGTTACCAGTACAGTAACCATACCAGGAAGTACTTAATTTATTAAGCTACTGCTTTTCTTAATCTCAGTGGAGATATTTACTGATGAACAGCTACCTATGCAGCATGTTCATGTCGTTCCTAAATGAGCTTTTATCTCTCTCCCCTCACCAGGAATCAGATTCTTCTGAGGAGTTCCCAGTACATTATCCTTTCCCCTGTGTAATTACCTTAACAAGCTCCAGCTGTTTTTATTCTCAGACGGTTTACTCCCTGATATACAGCTGCCTACCCCCTTCGTAAGTGCAGGTCCTAAATGAGCTTTTTTCTCTGTTCCCTCACCACAATCCAGATTCTTTTGGGGAGTTACCAGTACAGTATCCATACCACGAAATACTTAATTTATTAAGCTACTGCTTTTCTTAGTCTCAGTGGACATATTTACTGATAAACAGCTATGTACGCAGCATGTTCATGTCGTTCCTAAATGAGATTTTATCACTCTCCCCTCATCACAAATCAGATTCTTCTGAGGAGTTCCCAGTACATTATCCTTTCCCCTGTGTAATTACATTAACAAGCTCCAGCTGTTTTTATTCTCAGAAGGTTTACTCCCTGATATACAGCTGCCTACGCCCTTCGTAAGTGAAGGTCCTAAATCAGCTTTTTTCTCTGTTCCCTCACCACAATCCAGATTCGTTTGGGGAGTTACCAGTACAGTAACCATACCAGGAAGAACTTAATTTATTAAGCTACTGCTTTTCTTAATCTCAGTGGAGATATTTACTGATAAACAACTACGTACGCAGCATGTTCATGTCGTTACTAAATGAGCTTTTATCTGTCTCCCCTCACCACAAATCAGATTCTTCTGAGGAGTTCCCAGTACATTATCCTTTCCCCTGTGTAATTACCTTAACAAGCTCCAGCTGTTTTTATTCTCAGAAGGTTTACTCCCTGATATTCAGCTGCCTACCCCCTTCGTAATTGCAGGTGCTAAATGAGCTTTTTTCTCTGTTCCCTCACCACAATCCCATACTTTTGGGGAGTTACCAGTACAGTAACCATACCAGGAAGTACTTAATTTATTAAGCTACTGCTTTTCTTAATCTCAGTGGAGATATTTACTGATAAACAGCTACCTACGCAGCATGTTCATGTCGTTCCTAAATGAGCTTTTATCTCTCTCCCCTCACCACAAATCAGATTCTTCTGAGGAGGTCCCAGTACATTATCCTTTCCCCCGTGTAATTCCCTTAACAAGCTCCAGCTGTTTTTATTCTCAGATGGTTTACTCCCTGATATACCGCTGCCTACCCCATTCGTAAGTGCAGGTCCTAAATGAGCTTTTTTCTCTGTTCCCTCACCACAATCCAGATTCTTTTGGGGAGTTACCAGTACAGTAACCATACCAGGAAGTACTTAATTTATTAAGCTACTGCTTTTCTTAATCTCAGTGGAGATATTTACTGATAAACAGCTACCTACGCAGCATGCTCATGTGGTTTATAAATGAGCTTTTATCTCTCTCCCCTCACCACATATTAGAATCTTCTGAGGAGTTCCCAGTACATTATCCTTTCCCCTGTGTAATTACCTTAACAAGCTCCAGCTGTTCTTATTCTCAGAAGGTTTACTCCCTGATATACAGCTGCCTACCCCCTGGGTAAGTGCAGGTCCTAAATGAGCTTTTTTCTCTGTTCCCTCACCACAATCCAGATTATTTTGGGGAGTTACCAGTACAGTAACCATACCAGGAAGTACTTAATTAATTAAGCTACTGCTTTTCTTAATCTCAGTGGAGATATTTACTGATAAACAGCTACCTACGCAGCATGTTCATGTCGTTCCTAAATGAGCTTTTATCTCTCTCCCCTCACCACAAATCAGATTCTTCTTAGGAGTTCCCAGTACATTATCCTTTCCCCTGTGTATTTACCTTAATGAGCTCCAGCTGTTTTTATTATCAGAAGGTTTACTCCCTGATATCCAGCTGCCTAACCCCTTCGTAAGTGCAGGTCCTAAATGAGCTTTTTTCTCTGTTCCCTCACCACAATCCAGATTCTTTTGGAGAGTTACCAGTACAGTAACCACACCAGGAAGTCCTTAATTTATTAAGCTACTGCTTTTTTTAAACTCAGTGGAGATATTTACTGATAAACAGCTACCTACGCAGCATGTTCATGTCGTTCCTAAATGAGCTTTTATCTCTCTCCCCTCACCACAAATCAGATTCTTCTGAGGAGTTCCCAGTACATTATCCTTTCCCCTGTGTAATTACCTTAACAACTCGAGCTGTTTTTATTCTCAGAAGGTTTACTCCCTGATATACGGCTGCCTAACCCTTTCGTAAGTGCAGGTCCTAAATGAGCTTTTTTCTCTGTTCCCTCACCACAATCCAGATTCTTTTGGGGAGTTACCAGTACAGTAACCATACCAGGAAGTACTTAATTTATTAAGCTACTGCTTTTCTTAATCTCAGTGGAGATATTTACTGATGAACAGCTACCTATGCAGCATGTTCATGTCGTTCCTAAATGAGCTTTTATCTCTCTCCCCTCACCAGGAATCAGATTCTTCTGAGGAGTTCCCAGTACATTATCCTTTCCCCTGTGTAATTACCTTAACAAGCTCCAGCTGTTTTTATTCTCAGACGGTTTACTCCCTGATATACAGCTGCCTACCCCCTTCGTAAGTGCAGGTCCTAAATGAGCTTTTTTCTCTGTTCCCTCACCACAATCCAGATTCTTTTGGGGAGTTACCAGTACAGTATCCATACCACGAAATACTTAATTTATTAAGCTACTGCTTTTCTTAGTCTCAGTGGACATATTTACTGATAAACAGCTATGTACGCAGCATGTTCATGTCGTTCCTAAATGAGATTTTATCACTCTCCCCTCATCACAAATCAGATTCTTCTGAGGAGTTCCCAGTACATTATCCTTTCCCCTGTGTAATTACATTAACAAGCTCCAGCTGTTTTTATTCTCAGAAGGTTTACTCCCTGATATACAGCTGCCTACGCCCTTCGTAAGTGAAGGTCCTAAATCAGCTTTTTTCTCTGTTCCCTCACCACAATCCAGATTCGTTTGGGGAGTTACCAGTACAGTAACCATACCAGGAAGAACTTAATTTATTAAGCTACTGCTTTTCTTAATCTCAGTGGAGATATTTACTGATAAACAACTACGTACGCAGCATGTTCATGTCGTTACTAAATGAGCTTTTATCTGTCTCCCCTCACCACAAATCAGATTCTTCTGAGGAGTTCCCAGTACATTATCCTTTCCCCTGTGTAATTACCTTAACAAGCTCCAGCTGTTTTTATTCTCAGATGGTTTACTCCCTGATATTCAGCTGCCTACCCCCTTCGTAATTGCAGGTGCTAAATGAGCTTTTTTCTCTGTTCCCTCACCACAGTCCCATACTTTTGGGGAGTTACCAGTACAGAAACCATACCAGGAAGTACTTAATTTATTAAGCTACTGCTTTTCTTAATCTCAGTGGAGATATTTACTGATAAACAGCTACCTACGCAGCATGTTCATGTCGTTCCTAAATGAGCTTTTATCTCTCTCCCCTCACCACAAATCAGATTCTTCTGAGGAGGTCCCAGTACATTATCCTTTCCCCCGTGTAATTCCCTTAACAAGCTCCAGCTGTTTTTATTCTCAGATGGTTTACTCCCTGATATACCGCTGCCTACCCCATTCGTAAGTGCAGGTCCTAAATGAGCTTTTTTCTCTGTTCCCTCACCACAATCCAGATTCTTTTGGGGAGTTACCAGTACAGTAACCATACCAGGAAGTACTTAATTTATTAAGCTACTGCTTTTCTTAATCTCAGTGGAGATATTTACTGATAAACAGCTACCTACGCAGCATGCTCATGTGGTTTATAAATGAGCTTTTATCTCTCTCCCCTCACCACATATCAGAATCTTCTGAGGAGTTCCCAGTACATTATCCTTTCCCCTGTGTAATTACCTTAACAAGCTCCAGGTGTTCTTATTCTCAGAAGGTTTACTCCCTGATATACAGCTGCCTACCCCCTGGGTAAATGCAGGTCCTAAATGAGCTTTTTTCTCTGTTCCCTCACCACAATCCAGATTATTTTGGGGAGTTACCAGTACAGTATCCATACCAGGAAGTACTTAATTTATTAAGCTACTGCTTTTCTTAATCTCAGTGGAGATATTTACTGATAAACAGCTACCTACGCAGCATGTTCATGTCGTTCCTAAATGAGCTTTTATCTCTCTCCCCTCACCACAAATCAGATTCTTCTTAGGAGTTCCCAGTACATTATCCTTTCCCCTGTGTATTTACCTTAATGAGCTCCAGCTGTTTTTATTATCAGAAGGTTTACTCCCTGATATCCAGCTGCCTAACCCCTTCGTAAGTGCAGGTCCTAAATGAGCTTTTTTCTCTGTTCCCTCACCACAATCCAGATTCTTTTGGGGAGTTACCAGTACAGTAACCACACCAGGAAGTCCTTAATTTATTAAGCTACTGCTTTTTTTAAACTCAGTGGAGATATTTACTGATAAACAGCTACCTACGCAGCATGTTCATGTCGTTCCTAAATGAGCTTTTATCTCTCTCCCCTCACCACAAATCAGATTCTTCTGAGGAGTTCCCAGTACATTATCCTTTCCCCTGTGTAATTACCTTAACAACTCGAGCTGTTTTTATTCTCAGAAGGTTTACTCCCTGATATACGGCTGCCTAACCCTTTCGTAAGTGCAGGTCCTAAATGAGCTTTTTTCTCTGTTCCCTCACCACAATCCAGATTCTTTTGGGGAGTTACCAGTACAGTAACCATACCAGGAAGTACTTAATTTATTAAGCTACTGCTTTTCTTAATCTCAGTGGAGATATTTACTGATAAACAGCTACCTACGCAGCATGTTCATGTCGTTCCTAAATGAGCTTTTATCTCTCTCCCCTCACCACAAATCAGATTTTTCTGAGGAGTTCCCAGTACATTATCCTTTTCCCTGTGTAATTACCTTAACAAGCTCCAGCTGTTTTTATTCTCAGAAGGTTTACTCCCTGATATACAGCTGCCTACCCCCTTCATAAGTGCAGGTCCTAAATGAGCTTTTTTCTCTGTTCCCTCACCACAATCCAGATTCATTTAGGGAGTTACCAGTACAGTAACCATACCAGGAAGTACTTATTTTATTAAGCTACTGCTTATCGTAATCTCAGTGGAGATATTTACTGATAAACAGCTACCTACGCAGCATGTTCATGTCGTTCCTAAATGAGCTTTTAACTCTCTCCCCTTACCACAAATCAGATTCTTCTGAGGATTTCCCAGTACATTATCCTTTCCCCTGTGTAATTACCTTAACAAGCTCCAGCTGTTTTTATTCTCAGAAGGTTTACTCCCTGATATACAGCTGCCTACCCCCTTCGTAATTGCAGGTCCTAAATGAGCTTTTTTCTCTGTTCCTTCACCACAATCCAGATTCTTTTGGGGAGTTACCAGTACAGTAAACATACCAGGAAGTACTTAATTTATTAAGCTACTGCTTTTCTTAATCTCAGTGGAGATATTTACTTATAAACAGCTACCTACGCAGCATGTTCATGTCGTTCCTAAATAAGCTTTTATCTCTCACCCCTCACCACAAATCAGATTCTTCTGAGGAGTTCCCAGTACATTATCCCTTACCCCGTGTAACTACCTTAACAAGCTCCAGCTGTTTTTATTCTCAGAAGGTTTACTCCCTGATGTACTGCTGCCTACCCCCTTCGTAAGAGCAGGTCGTAAATGAGCTTTTTTCACTTTTCCCTCACCACAATCTAGATGCTTTTGGGGAGTTACCAGCACAGTAACCATACCAGGAAGTACTTAATTTATTAAGCTACTGCTTTTCTTAATCTCAGTGGAGATATTTACTGATAAACAGCTACCTACGCAGCATGTTCATGTCGTTCCTAAATGAGCTTTTATCTCTCTCCCCTCACCACAAATCAGATTCTTCTGAGGAGTTCCCAGTACATTATCCTTTCCCCTGTGCAATTACCTTAACAAGCTCCAGCTGTTTTTATTCTCAGAACGTTTACTCCCTGATATACAGCTGCCTACCCCCTTCGTAAGTGTAGGTCCTAAATGAGCTTTTTTCTCTGTTCCCTCACCACAATCCAGATTCTTTTGGGGAGTTACCAGTACAGTAACCATACCAGGAAATACTTAATTTATTAAGCTACTGCTTTTCTTAATCTCAGTGGAGATATTTACTGATAAACAGCTACCTACGCAGCATGTTCATGTCGTTCCTAAATGAGCTTTTAACTCTCTCCCCTTACCACAAATCAGATTCTTCTGAGGAGTTCCCAGTACATTATCCTTTCCCCTGTGTAATTACCTTAACACGCTCCAGCTGTTTTTATTCTCAGAAGGTTTACTCCCTGATATACAGCTGCCTACCCCCTTCGTAAGTGCAGGTCCTAAATGAGCTTTTTTCTCTGTTCCCTCACCACAATCCAGATTCTTTTGGGGAGTTACCAGTACAGTAACCATACCAGGAAGTACTTAATTTATTAAGCTACTACTATTCTTAATCTCAGTGGAGATATTTACTGATAAACAGCTACCTACGCAGCATGTTCATGTCGTTCCTAAATGAGCTTTTATCTCTCACCCCTCACCACAAATCAGATTCTTCTGAGGAGTTCCCAGTACATTATCCTTTCCCCCGTGTAACTACCTTAACAAGCTCCAGCTGTTTTTATTCTCAGAAGGTTTACTCCCTGATGTACAGCTGCCTACCCCCTTCGTAAGAGCAGGTCCTAAATGAGCTTTTTTCTGTATTCCCTCACCACAATCTAGATGCTTTTGGGGAGTTACCAGTACAGTAACCATACCAGGAAGTACTTAATTTATTACGCTACTGCTTTTCTTAATCTCAGTGGAGATATTTACTGATAAACAGCTACGTATGCAGCATGTTCATGTCGTTCCTAAATGAGCTTTTATCTCTCTCCCCTCAACACAAATCAGATTCTTCTGAGGAGTTCCCAATATTTCATCTTTTCCCCTGTGTAATTACCTTAACAATCTCCAGCTGTTTTTATTCTCAGAAGGTTTACTCCCTGATATACAGCTGCCTACCCCCTTCGTAAGTGCAGGCCCTAAATGAGCTTTTTTCTTTGTTACCTCACCACAATCCAGATTCTTTGGGGAGTTACCAGTACAGTAACCATACCAGGAAGTACTTAATTTATTAAGCTACTGCTTTTCTTAATCTCAGTGGAGATATTTACTGATAAACAGCTACCTACGCAGCATGTTCATGTCGTTCCTAAATGAGCTTTTATCTCTCTCCCCTCACCACAAATCAGATTCTTCTGAGGAGTTCCCAGTACATTATCCTTTCCCCTGTGCAATTACCTTAACAAGCTCCAGCTGTTTTTATTCTCAGAAGGTTTACTCCCTGATATACAGCTGCCTACCCCCTTCGGAAGTGCAGGTCTTAAATGAGCTTTTTTCTCTGTTCCCTCACCACAATCCAGATGCTTTTGGGGAGTTACCAGTACAGTAACCATACCAGGAAGTACTTAATTTATTAAGCTACTGCTTTCCTTAATCTCAGTGGAGATATTTACTGATAAACAGCTACGTACGCAGCATGTTCATGTCGTTCCTAAATGAGCTTTTATCTCTCTCCCCTCACCACAAATCAGATTCTTCTGAGGAGTTCCCAGTACATTATCCTTTCCCCTGTGTAATTACCTTAACAAGCTCCAGCTGTTTTTATTCTCAGAAGGTTTACTCCCTGATATACAGCTGCCTAACCCCTTCGTAAGTGTAGGTCCTAAATGAACTTTTTTCTCTGTTCCCTCACCACAATCCAGATTCTTTTGGGGAGTTACCAGTACAGTAACCATACCAGGAAGTACTTAATTTATTAAGCTACTGCTTTTCTTAATCTCAGTGGAGATATTTACTGATAAACAGCTACGTATGCAGCGTGTTCATGTCGTTCCTAAATGAGCTTTTATTTCTCTCCCCTCACCACAAATCAGATTCTTCTGAGGAGTTCCCAGTACATTATCCTTTCCCCTGTGTAATTACCTTAACAAGCTCCAGCTGTTTTTATTCTCAGAAGGTTTACTCCCTGATATACTGCTGCCTACCCGCTTCGTTAGTGCAGGTCCTAAATGAGCTTTTTTCTCTGTTCCCTCACCACAATCCAGATTCTTTTGGGGAGTTACCAGTACAGTAACCATACCAGGAAGTACTTAATTTATTAAGCTACTGCTTTTCTTAATCTCAGTGGAGATATTTATTGATAAACAGCTACATACACAGCATGTTCATGTCGTTCCTAAATGAGCTTTTATCTCTCTCCCCTCACCACAAATCAGATTCTTCTGAGGAGTTCCCAGTACATTATCCTTTCCCCTGTGTACTTACCTTAACAAGCTCCAGCTGTTTTTATTCTCAGAAGGTTTACTCCCTGATATACAGCTGCCTACCCCCTTCGTAAGTGCAGGTCCTAAATGAGCTTTTTTCTCTGTTCCCTCACCACAATCCAGATTCCTTTGGAGAGTTACCAGTACAGTAACCATACCAGGAAGTACTTAATTTACTAAGCTACTGCTTTTCTTAATCACAGTGGAGATATTTACTGATAAACAGCTACCTACGCAGCATGTTCATGTCGTTCCTAAATGAGCTTTTATCTCTCTCCCCTCACCACAAATCAGATTCTTCTGAGGAGGTCCAAGTACATTATCCTTTCCCCCGTGTAATTCCCTTAACAAGCTCCAGCTGTTTTTATTCTCAGATGGTTTACTCCCTGATATACCGCTGCCTACCCCATTCGTAAGTGCAGGTCCTAAATGAGCTTTTTTCTCTGTTCCCTCACCACAATCCAGATTCTTTTGGGAGTTACCAGTACAGTAACCATACCAGGAAGTACTTAATTTATTAAGCTACTGCTTTTCTTAATCTCAGTGGAGATATTTACTGATAAACAGCTACCTACGCAGCATGCTCATGTGGTTTATAAATGAGCTTTTATCTCTCTCCCCTCACGACATATCAGAATCTTCTGAGGAGTTCCCAGTACATTATCCTTTCCCCTGTGTAATTACCTTAACAAGCTCCAGCTGTTCTTATTCTCAGAAGGTTTACTCCCTGATATACAGCTGCCTACCCCCTGGGTAAGTGCAGGTCCTAAATGAGCTTTTTTCTCTGTTCCCTCACCACAATCCAGATTATTTTGGGGAGTTACCAGTACAGTAACCATACCAGGAAGTACTTAATTTATTAAGCTACTGCTTTTCTTAATCTCAGTGGAGATATTTACTGATAAACAGCTACCTACGCAGCATGTTCATGTCGTTCCTAAATGAGCTTTTATCTCTCTCCCCTCACCACAAATCAGATTCTTCTTAGGAGTTCCCAGTACATTATCCTTTCCCCTGTGTATTTACCTTAATGAGCTCCAGCTGTTTTTATTATCAGAAGGTTTACTCCCTGATATCCAGCTGCCTAACCCCTTCGTAAGTGCAGGTCCTAAATGAGCTTTTTTCTCTGTTCCCTCACCACAATCCAGATTCTTTTGGGGAGTTACCAGTACAGTAACCACACCAGGAAGTCCTTAATTTATTAAGCTACTGCTTTTTTTAAACTCAGTGGAGATATTTACTGATAAACAGCTACCTACGCAGCATGTTCATGTCGTTCCTAAATGAGCTTTTATCTCTCTCCCCTCACCACAAATCAGATTCTTCTGAGGAGTTCCCAGTACATTATCCTTTCCCCTGTGTAATTACCTTAACAACTCGAGCTGTTTTTATTCTCAGAAGGTTTACTCCCTGATATACAGCTGCCTAACCCTTTCGTAAGTGCAGGTCCTAAATGACCTTTTTTCTCTGTTCCCTCACCACAATCCAGATTCTTTTGGGGAGTTACCAGTACAGTAACCATACCAGGAAATACTTAATTTATTAAGCTACTGCTTTTCTTAATCTCAGTGGACATATTTACTGATAAACAGCTACCTACGCAGCATGTTCATGTCGTTCCTCAAAGAGCTTTTATCTCTCTCCCCTCACCACAAATCAGATTTTTCTGAGGAGTTCCCAGTACATTATCCTTTTCCCTGTGTAATTACCTTAACAAGCTCCAGCTGTTTTTATTCTCAGAAGGTTTACTCCCTGATATACAGCTGCCTACCCCCTTCATAAGTGCAGGTCCTAAATGAGCTTTTTTCCCTGTTCCCTCACCACAATCCAGATTCATTTAGGGAGTTACCAGTACAGTAACCATACCAGGAAGTACTTATTTTATTAAGCTACTGCTTATCGTAATCTCAGTGGAGATATTTACTGATAAACAGCTACCTACGCAGCATGTTCATGTCGTTCCTAAATGAGCTTTTAACTCTCTCCCCTTACCACAAATCAGATTCTTCTGAGGATTTCCCAGTACATTATCCTTTCCCCTGTGTAATTACCTTAACAAGCTCCAGCTGTTTTTATTCTCAGAAGGTTTACTCCCTGATATACAGATGCCTACCCCCTTCGTAATTGCAGGTCCTAAATGAGCTTTTTTCTCTGTTCCTTCACCACAATCCAGATTATTTTGGGGAGTTACCAGTACAGTAACCATACCAGGAAGTACTTAATTTATTAAGCTACTGCTTTTCTTAATCTCAGTGGAGATATTTACTGATAAACAGCTACCTACGCAGCATGTTCATGTCGTTCCTAAATGAGCTTTTATCTCTCTCCCCTCACCACAAATCAGATTCTTCTTAGGAGTTCCCAGTACATTATCCTTTCCCCTGTGTATTTACCTTAATGAGCTCCAGCTGTTTTTATTATCAGAAGGTTTACTCCGTGATATCCAGCTGCCTAACCCCTTCGTAAGTGCAGGTCCTAAATGAGCTTTTTTCTCTGTTCCCTCACCACAATCCAGATTCTTTTGGGGAGTTACCAGTACAGTAACCACACCAGGAAGTCCTTAATTTATTAAGCTACTGCTTTTTTTAAACTCAGTGGAGATATTTACTGATAAACAGCTACCTACGCAGCATGTTCATGTCGTTCCTAAATGAGCTTTTATCTCTCTCCCCTCACCACAAATCAGATTCTGCTGAGGAGTTCCCAGTACATTATCCTTTCCCCTGTGTAATTACCTTAACAACTCGAGCTGTTTTTATTCTCAGAAGGTTTACTCCCTGATATACAGCTGCCTAACCCTTTCGTAAGTGCAGGTCCTAAATGAGCTTTTTTCTCTGTTCCCTCACCACAATCCAGATTCTTTTGGGGAGTTACCAGTACAGTAACCATACCAGGAAATACTTAATTTATTAAGCTACTGCTTTTCTTAATCTCAGTGGAGATATTTACTGATAAACAGCTACCTACGCAGCATGTTCATGTCGTTCCTAAATGAGCTTTTATCTCTCTCCCCTCACCACAAATCAGATTTTTCTGAGGAGTTCCCAGTACATTATCCTTTTCCCTGTGTAATTACCTTAACAAGCTCCAGCTGTTTTTATTCTCAGAAGGTTTACTCCCTGATATACAGCTGCCTACCCCCTTCATAAGTGCAGGTCCTAAATGAGCTTTTTTCCCTGTTCCCTCACCACAATCCAGATTCATTTAGGGAGTTACCAGTACAGTAACCATACCAGGAAGTACTTATTTTATTAAGCTACTGCTTATCGTAATCACAGTGGAGATATTTACTGATAAACAGCTACCTACGCAGCATGTTCATGTCGTTCCTAAATGAGCTTTTAACTCTCTCCCCTTACCACAAATCAGATTCTTCTGAGGATTTCCCAGTACATTTTCCTTTCCCCTGTGTAATTACCTTAACAAGCTCCAGCTGTTTTTATTCTCAGAAGGTTTACTCCCTGATATACAGATGCCTACCCCCTTCGTAATTGCAGGTCTTAAATGAGCTTTTTTCTCTGTTCCTTCACCACAATCCAGATTCTTTTGGGGAGTTACCAGTACAGTAACCATACCAGGAAGTACTTAATTTATTAAGCTACTGCTTTTCTTAATCTCAGTGGAGATATTTACTTATAAACAGCTACCTACGCAGCATGTTCATGTCGTTCCTAAATAAGCTTTTATCTCTCACCCCTCACCACAAATCAGATTCTTCTGAGGAGTTCCCAGTACATTATCCTTTACCCCGTGTAACTACCTTAACAAGCTCCAGCTGTTTTTATTCTCAGAAGGTTTACTCCCTGATGTACTGCTGCCTACCCCCTTTGTAAGAGCAGGTCGTAAATGAGCTTTTTTCTCTTTTCCCTCACCACAATCTAGATGCTTTTGGGGAGTTACCAGCACAGTAACCATACCAGGAAGTACTTAATTTATTAAGCTACTGCTTTTCTTAATCCCAGTGGAGATATTTACTGATAAACAGCTACCTACGCAGGATGTTCATGTCGTTCCTAAATGAGCTTTTATCTCTCTCCCCTCACCACAAATCAGATTCTTCTGAGGAGTTCCCAGTACATTATCCTTTGCCCTGTGTAATTACCTTAACAAGCTCCAGCTGTTTTTATTCTCAGAAGGTTTACTCCCTGATATACATCTGCCTACCCCCTTCGTAAGTGCAGGTCCTAAATGAGCTTTTTTCTCTGTTCCCTCACCACAATCCAGATTCTTTTGGGGAGTTACCAGTACAGTAACCATACGAGGAAGTACTTAATTTATTAAGCTACTGGTTTTCTTAACGTCAGTGGAGATATTTACTGATAAACAGCTACCTACGCAGCATGTTCATGTCTTTCCTAAATGAACTTTTATATCTCTCCCCTCACCACAAATCAGATTCTTCTGAGGAGTTCCCAGTACATTATCCTTTCGCCTGTGTAATTACCTTAACAAGCTCCAGATGTTTTTATTCTCAGAAGGTTTACTACCTGATATACAGCTGCCTACCCCCTTCGTATGGGCAGGTCTTAAATGAGATTTTTTCTCTGTTCCCTCACCACAATCCAGATTCTTTTGGGGAGTTACCAGTACAGTAACCATACCAGGAAGTACTTAATTCATTAAGCTACTGCTTTTCTTAATCTCAGTGGAGATATTTACTGATAAACATCTACCTACGCAGCATGTTCATGTCGTTCCTAAATGAGCTTTTATCTCTCTCCCCTCACCACAAATCAGAATCTTCTGAGGAGTTCCCAGTACATTATCCTTTCCCCTGTGCAATTACCTTAACAAGCTCCAGCTGTTTTTATTCTCAGAAGGTTTACTCCCTGATATACAGCTGCCTACCCCATTCGTAAGTGCCCTGATATACAGCTGCCTACCCCCTTCGTAAGTGCAGGTCCTAAATGAGCTTTTTTCTCTGTTCCCTCACCACAATCCAGATTCTTTTGGGGAGTTTCCAGTACAGTAACCATACCACGAACTACTTAATTTATTAAGCTACTGCTTTTCTTAATCTCAGTGGAGATATTTACTGATAAACAGCTACCTACGCAGCATGTTCATGTCGTTCCTAAATGAGCTTTTACCTCTCTCCCTTCACCACAAATCAGATTCTTCTGAGGAGTTCCCAGTACATTATCCTTTCCCCTGTGTAATTACCTTAACAAGCTCCAGCTGTTTTTATTCTCAGAAGGTTTACTCCCTGATATACAGCTGCCTATCCCCTTTGAAGTGCAGGTCCTAAATGAGCTTTTTTCTCTGTTCCCTCACCACAATCCAGATTCTTTTGTGGAGTTACCAGTACAGTACCCATACCAGGAAGTACTTAATTTATTAAGCTACTGCTTTTCTTAATCTCAGTGGTGATATTTACTGCTAAACAGCTACCTACGCAGCATGTTCATGTCGTTCTTAAATGAGCTTTTATCTCTCTCCCCTCACCACAAATCAGATTCTTCTGAGGAGTTCCCAGTACATTATCCTTTCCCCTGTGTAATTACCTTAACAAGCTCCAGCTGTTTTTATTCACAGAAGGTTTACTCCCTGATATACAGCTGCCTATCCCCTTTGAAGTGCAGGTCCTAAATGAGCTTTTTTCTCTGTTCCCTCACCACAATCCAGATTCTTTTGGGGAATTACCAGTACAGTCACCATACCAGGAAGTACTTAATTTATTAAGCTACTGCTTTTCTTAATCTCAGTGGAGATATTTACTGATAAACAGCCACCTACGCAGCATGTTCATGTCGTTCCTAAATGAGCTTTTATCTCTCTCCCCTCACCACAAATCAGATTCTTCTGAGGAGTTCCCCGTACATTATCCTTTCGCCTGTGTAATTACCTTAACAAGCTCCAGCTGTTTTTATTCTCAGAAGGTTTACCACCTGATATACAGCTGCGTACCCCCTTCGTATGTGCAGGTCCTAAATGAGATTTTTTCTCTGCTCCCTCACCACAATCCAGATTCTTTTGGGGAGTTAGCAGTACAGTAACCATACCAGGAAGTACTTAAATCATTAAGCTACTGCTTTTCCTAATCTCAGTGGAGATATTTACTGATAAACAGCTACCTACGCAGCATGTTCATGTCGTTCCTAAATGAGCTTTTACCTCTCTCCCCTCACCTCAAATCAGATTCTTCTGAGGAGTTCCCCGTATATTATCCTTTCGCCTGTGTAATTACCTTAACAAGCTCCAGCTTTTTTTATTCTCAGAAGGTTTACTACCTGATATACAGGTGCCTACCCCCTTCGTAAGTGCAGGTCCTAAATGAGCTTTTTTCTCTGTTCCCTCACCACAATCCAGATTCTTTTGGGGAGTTACCAGTACAGTAACCATACCAGGAAGTACTTAATTCATTAAGCTACTGCTTTTCTTAATCTCAGTGGAGATATTTACTGATAAACAGCTACCTACGCAGCATGTTCATGTCGTTCCTAAATGAGCTTTTATCTCTCTCCCCTCACCACAAATCAGATTCTTCTGAGGAGTTCCCAGTACATTATCCTTCCCCTGTGTAATTACCTTAACAAGCTCCAGCTGTTTTTATTCACAGAAGGTTTACTACCTGATATACAGCTGCCTACCCCCTTCGTAAGTGCAGGTCCTAAATGAGCTTTTTTCTCTGTTCCCTCACCACAATCCAGATTCTTTTTGGGAGTTACACGTACAGTAACCATACCAGGAAGTACTTAATTTATTAAGCTACTGGTTTTGTTAATCTCAGTGGAGATAATTACTGATAAACAGCTACATACGCAGCATGTTCATGTCATTCCTAAATGAGCTTTTATCTCTCTCCCCTCACCACAAATCAGATTCTTCTGAGGAGTTCCCAGTACATTATCCTTTCCCCTGTGTAATTACCTTAACAAGCTCCAGCTGTTTTTATTCTCAGAAGGTTTACTCCCTGATATACTGCTGCCTACCCCTTTCGTAAGTGCAGGTCCTAAATCAGCTGGTTTCTCTGTTCCCTCACCACAATCCAGATTCTATTGGGGAATTACCAGTACAGTAACCATACCAGGAAGTACTTAATTTATTAAGCTACTGCTTTTCTTAATCTCAGTGGAGATATTTACTGATAAACAGCTACCTATGCAGCATGTTCATGTCGTTCCTAAATGAGCTTTTATCTCTCTCCTCTCACCACAAATCAGATTCTTCTGAGGAGTTCCCAGTACATTATCCTTTCGCCTGTGTAATTACCTTAACAAGCTCCAGCTGTTTTTATTCTCAGAAGTTTTACTACCTGATATACAGCTGCCTACCCCCTTCGTAAGTGCAGGTCCTAAATGAGCTTTTTTCTCTGTTCCCTCACCACAATCCAGATTCTTTTGGGGAGTTACCAGTACAGTAACCATACCAGGAAGTACTTAATTCATTAAGCTACTGCTTTTCTTAATCTCAGTGGAGATATTTACTGATAAACAGCTACCTACGCAGCATGTTCATGTCGTTCCTAAATGAGCTTTTATCTCTCTCCCCTCACCACAAATCAGATTCTTCTGAGGCGTTCCCAGTACATTGTCATTTCCCCTGTGTAATTACCTTAACAAGCTCCAGCTGTTTTTATTCTCAGAAGGTTTACTCCCTGATATACTGCTGCCTACCCCTTTCGTAAGTGCAGGTCCTAAATGAGCTGTTTTCTCTGTTCCCTCACCACAATCCAGATTCTTTTGGGGAGTTACCAGTACAGTAACCATACCAGGAAGTACTTAATTTATTAAGCTACTGCTTTTCTTAATCTCAGTGGAGATATTTACTGATAAACAGCTACCTATGCAGCATGTTCATGTCGTTCCTAAATGAGCTTTTATCTCTCTCCCCTCACCACAAATCAGATTCTTCTGAGGATTTCCCAGTACATTATCCTTTCGCCTGTGTAATTACCTTAACAAGCTCCAGCTGTTTTTATTCTCAGAAGTTTTACTACCTGATATACAGCTGCCTACCCCCTTCGTAAGTGCAGGTCCTAAATGAGCTTTTTTCTCTGTTCCCTCACCACAATCCAGATTCTTTTGGGGAGTTACCAGTACAGTAACCATACCAGGAAGTACTTAATTCATTAAGCTACTGCTTTCCTTAATCTCAGTGGAGATATTTACTGATAAACAGCTACCTACGCAGCATGTTCATGTCGTTCCTAAATGAGCTTTTATCTCTCTCCCCTCACCACAAATCAGAATCTTCTGAGGAGTTCCCAGTACATTATCCTTTCCCCTGTGCAATTACCTTAACAAGCTCCAGCTGTTTTTATTCTCAGAAGGTTTACTCCCTGATATACAGCTGCCTACCCCCTTCGTAAGTGCAGGTCCTAAATGAGCTTTTTTCTCTGTTCCCTCACCACAATCCAGATTCTTTAGGGGAGAGTCCAGTACAGTAACCATACGAGGAACTACTTAATTTATTAAGCTACTGCTTTTCTTAATCTCAGTGGAGATATTTACTGATAAACAGCTACCTACGCAGCATGTTCATGTCGTTCCTAAATGAGCTTTTATCTCTCTCCCCTCACCACAAATCAGATTCTTCTGAGGAGTTCCCAGTACATTATCATTTCACCTGTGTAATTACCTTAACAAGCTCCAGCTGTTTTTATTCTCAGAAGGTTTACTCCCTGATATACAGGTGCCTACCCCCTTTGTAAGTTCAGGTCCTAAATGAGCTTTTTTCTCTGTTCGCTCACCACAATCCAGATTCTTTTGGGGAGTTACCAGTACAGTATCCATAGCAGGAAGTACTTAATTTATTAAGCTACTGCATTTCTTAATCTCAGTGGAGATATTTACTGATAAACAGCTACGTATGCAGCATGTACATGTCGTTCCTAAATGAGCTTTTATCTCTCTCCCCTCACCACAAATCAGATTCTTCTGAGGAGTTCCCAGTACATTATCCTTTCTCCTGTGTAATTACCTTAACAAGCTCCAGCTGTTTTTATTCTCAGAAGGTTTACTCCCTGATATACAGCTGCCTAACACCTTCGTAAGTACAGGTCCTAAATGAGCTTTTTTCTCTGTTCCGTCACCACAATCCAGATTCTTTTGGGGAGTTACCAGTACAGTAACCATACCAGGAAGTACAAAATTTATTAAGCTACTGCTTTTCTTAATCTCAGTGGTGATATTTACTGCTAAACAGCTACCTACGCAGCATGTTCATGTCGTTCCTAAATGAGCTTTTATCTCTGTCCCCTCACCACAAATCAGATACTTCTGAGGAGTTCCCAGTACATTATCCTTTCCCCTGTGTAATTACCTTAACAACCTCCAGCTTTTTTTATTCTCAGAAGGTTTACTACCTGACATACAGCTGCGTACCCCCTTAGTAAGTGCAGGTCCTAAATGAGCTTTTTTCTCTGTTCCCTCACCACAATCCAGATTCTTTTAGGGAGTTACCAGTACAGGAACCATACCAGGAAGTACTTAATTTATCAAGCTACTGCTTTTCTTAATCTCAGTGGAGATATTTACTGATAAACAGCTACCTACGCAGCATGTTCATGTCGTTCCTAAATGAGCTTTTATCTCTCTCCCCTCACCACAAATCAGATTCTTCTGAGGAGTTCCCAGTACATTATCCTTTCCCCTGTGTAATTACCTTAACAAGCTCCAGCTGTTTTTATTCTCAGAAGGTTTTCTCCCTGATATACAGCTGCCTACCCCCTTTGTAAGTCCAGGTCCTAAATGAGCTTTTTTCTCTGTTCCCTCACCACAATCCAGATTCTTTTGGGGAGTTACCAGTACAGTACCCATACCAGGAAGTACTTAATTTATTAAGCTACTGCTTTTCTTAATCTCAGTGGAGATATTTACTGATAAACAGCCACCTACGCAGCATGTTCATGTCGTTCCGAAATGAGCTTTTATCTCTCTCCCCTCACCACAAATCAGATTCTTCTGAGGAGTTCCCAGTACATTACCCTTTCCCCTGTGTAATTACCTTAACAAGCTCCAGCTGTTTTTATGCTCAGAAGGTTTACTCCCTGATATACAGCTGCCTACCCCCTTCGTATGTGCAGGTCCTAAATGAGCTTTTTTCTCTGTTCCCTCACCACAATCCAGATTCTTTTGGGGAGTTACCAGTACAGTAACCATACCAGGAAGTACTTAATTTATTAAGCTACTGCTTTTCTTAATCTCAGTGGAGATATTTACTGATAAACAGCTACCTACGCAGCATGTTCATGTCATTTATAAATGAGGTTTTATCTCTCTCCCCTCACCACAAATCAGATGATTCTGAGGAGTTCCCAGTACATTATCCTTTCCCCTGTGTAATTACCATAACAAGCTCCATCTGTTTTTATTCTCAGAAGGTTTACTCCCTGATAAACAGCTGGCTATCCCTTCGTAAGTGCAGGTCCTAAATGAGCTTTTTTCCTCTGTTCCCTCACGACAATCCAGATTCTTTTGGGGAGTTACCAGTACAGTAACCATACCAGGAAGTACTTAATTTATTAAGCTACTGCTTTTCTTAATCTCAGTGGAGATATTTACTGATAAACAGCTACCTACGCAGCATGTTCATGTCGTTCCTAAATGAGCTTTTATCTCTCTCCCCTCACCACAAATCAGATTCGTCAGAGGAGTTCCCAGTACATTATCCTTTCCCCTGTGTAATTACCTTAACAAGTTCCAGCTGTTTTTATTCTCAGAAGGTTTACTCCCTGATATACAGCTGCCTACACCCTTCGTAAGTGCAGGTCCTAAATGAGCTTTTTTCTCTGTTCCCTCACCACAATCCAGATTCTTTTTGGGAGTTACCAGTACAGTAACCATACCAGGAAGTAGTTAATTTATTAAGCTACTGCTTTTCTTAATCTCAGTGGAGATATTTACTGATAAACAGCTACCTACGCAGCATGTTCATGTCGTTCCTAAATCAGCTTTATCTCTCTCCCCTCACCACAAATCAAATTCTTCTGAGGAGTTCCCAGTACATTATCCTTTCCCCTGTGTAATCACCTTAACAAGCTCCAGCTGTTTTTATTCTCAGAAGGTTTACTCCCTGATATACAGCTGCCTACCCCCTTCGTAAGTGCAGTTCCGAAATGAGCTTTTTTCTCTGTTTCCTCAACACAATCCAGATTCTTTTGGGGAGTTACCAGTACAGTAACCATACCAGGAAGTACTTAATTTATTAAGCTACTGCTTTTCTTAATCTCAGCGGAGATATTTACTGATAAACAGCTACGTACGCAGCATGTTCATGTCGTTCCTAAATGAGTTTTTATCTCTCCCGTCACCACGAATCAGATTCTTCTGAGGAGTTCCCAGTACATTATCCTTTCCCCTGTGTAATTACCTTAACAAGCTCCAGCTGTTTTTATTCTCAGAAGGTTTACTCCCTGATATACAGCTGCCTACCACCTTCGTAAGTCCTGGTCCTAAATGAGCTTTTTTCTCTGTTCCCTCACCACAATCCAGATTCTTTTGGGGAGTTACCAGTACAATAACCATACCAGGAAGTACTTAATTCATTAAGCTACTGCTTTTCTTAATCTCAGTGGAGATATTTACTGATAAACAGCTACCTACGCAGCATGTTCAAGTTGTTCCTAAATGAGCTTTTATCTCTCTCCCCTCACCACAAATCAGATTTTTCTGAGGAGTTCCCAGTACATTATCGTTTACCCTGTGTAATTACCTTAACAAGCTCCAGCTGTTTTTATTCTCAGAAGGTTTACTCCCTGATTTACTAAGGCCTACCCCCTTCGTAAGTGCAGGTCCTAAATGAGCTTTTTTCTCTGTTCCCTCACCACAATCCAGATTCTTTTGGGGAGTTACCAGTACAGTAACCATACCAGGAAGTACTTAATTTATTAAGCTACTGCTTTTCTTAATCTCAGTGGAGATATTTACTGATAAACAGCTACGTACGCAGCATGTTTATGTCGTTTATAAATGAAGTTTTATCTCTCTCCCCTCACCACAAATCAGATTATTCTGAGGAGTTCTCAGTACATTATCCTTTCCCCTCTGTAATTACCATAACAAGCTCCATCTGTTTTTATTCTCAGAAGGTTTACTCCCTGATAAACAGCTGGCTACCCCCTTCGTAAGTGCAGGTCCTAAATGAGCTTTTTTCATCTGTTCCCTCACCACAATCCAGATTCTTTTGGGGAGTTACCAGTACAATAACCATACCAGGAATTACTTAATTCATTAAGCTACTGCTTTTCTTAATCTCAGTGGAGATATTTACTGATAAACAGCTACCTACGCAGCATGTTCAATTCGTTCATAAATGAGCTTTTATCTCTCTCCCCTCACCACAAATCAGATTTTTCTGAGGAGTTCCCAGTACATTATCGTTTACCCTGTGTAATTACCTTAACAAGCTCCAGCTGTTTTTATTCTCAGAAGGTTTACTCCCTGATATACTGCGGCCTACCCCCTTCGTAAGTGCAGGTCCTAAATGAGCTTTTTTCTCTGTTCCCTCACCACAATCCAGATTCTTTTGGGGAGGTACCAGTACAGTAACCATACCAGCAAGTACTTAATCTATTAAGCTACTGCTTTTCTTAATCTCAGTGGAGATATTTACTGATAAACAGCTACCTAAGCATCATGTTCATGTCGTTCCTAAATGAGCTTTTATCTCTCTCCTCTCACCACAAATCAGATTCTTCTGAGGAGTTCCCAGTACATTATCCTTTCCCCTGTGTAATTACCTTAACAAGCTCCAGCTGTTTTTATTCTCAGAAGTTTTACTCCCTGATATACAGCTGCCTACCCCCTTCGTAAGTGCAGGTCCTAAATGAGCTTTTTTCTCTGTTCCCTCACCACAATCCAGATTCTTTTGGGGAGTTACCAGTACAGTAACCATACCAGGAAGTACTTAATTTATTAAGCTCCTGCTTTTCTTAATCTCAGTGGAGATATTTACTGATAAACAGGTACCTACGCAGCATGTTCATGTCGTTCCTAAATGAGCTTTTATCTCTCTCCCCTCACCACAAATCAGATTCTTCTGAGGAGTTCCCAGTACATTATCCTTTCCCCTGTGTAACTACCTTAACAAGCTCCAGCTGTTTTTATTCTCAGAAGATTTACTCCCTGATATACAGCTGCCTACCCCCTGAGTAAGTGCAGGTCCTAAATGAGCTTTTTTATCTGTTCCCTCACAACAATCCAGATTCTTTTGAGGAGTTACCAGTACAGTAACCATACCAGGAAGTACTTAATTTATTAAGCTACTGCTTTTCTTAATCTCAGTGGAGACATTTCAGATAAACAGCTACCTACACAGCATGTTCATGTCGTTCCTAAATGATCTTTTATCTCTCTCCCCTCACCACAAATCAGATTCTTCTGAGGAGTTCCCAGTACATTATCCTTTCCCCTGTGTAACTACCTTAACAAGCTCCAGCTGTTTTTATTCTCAGAAGATTTACTCCCTGATATACAGCTGCCTACCCCCTTCGTAAGTGCAGGTCCTAAATGAGCTTTTTTCTCTCTTCCCTCACCACAATCCAGATTCTTTTGGGGAGTTACCAGTACAGTAACCATACCAGGAAGTACTTAATTTATTAAGCTGCTGCTTCTCTTAATCTCAGTGGATATATTTACTGATAAACAGCTACCTACGAAGCATCTTCATGTCGTTCCTAAATGAGCTTTTATCTCTCTCCCCTCACCACAAATTAGATTCTTCTGAGGAGTTCCCAGTACATTATCCTTTCCCTTGTGTAATTACCTTAACAAACTCCAGCTGTTTTTATTCTCAGAAGGTTTACTCCCTGATATAAAGCTGCCTACCCCCTTCGTAAGTGCAGGTTCTAAATGACCTTTTTTCTCTGTTCCCTCACGAAAATCCAGATTCTTTTGGGGAGTTACCAGTACAGTAATCATACCAGGAAGTACTTAATTTATTAAGCTACCGCTTTTCTTAATCTCAGTGGAGATATTTACTGATAAACAGCTACCTACGCAGCATGTTCATGTCGTTCCTAAATCAGCTTTATCTCTCTCCCCTCACCACTAATCAGATTCTTCTGAGGAGTTCCCAGTACATTATCGTTTACCCTGTGTAATTACCTTAACAAGCTCCAGCTGTTTTTATTCTCAGAAGGTTTACTCCCTGATTTACTACGGCCTACCCCCTTCGTAAGTGCAGGTCCTAAATGAGCTTTTTTCTCTGTTCCCTCACCAAAATCCAGATTCTTTTGGGGAGTTACCAGTACAGTAACCATACCAGGAAGTACTTAATTTATTAAGCTACTGCTTTTCTTAATCTCAGTGGAGATATTTACTGATAAACAGCTACCTACGCAGCATGTACATGTCGTTTATAAATGAAGTTTTATCTCTCTCCCCTCACGGCAAATCAGATTATTCTGAGGAGTTCCCAGTACATTATCCTTTCCCCTCTGTAATTACCATAACAAGCTCCATCTGTTTTTATTCTCAGAAGGTTTACTCCCTGATAAATAGCTGGCTACCCCCTTCGTAAGTGCAGGTCCTAAATGAGCTTATTTCCTCAGTTCCCTCACCACAATCCAGATTCTTTTGGGGAGTTACCAGTACAGTAAGCATACCAGGAAGTACTTAATTTATTAAGCTACTGATTTTCTTAATCTCAGTGGAGATATTTACTGATAAACAGCTACCTACGCAGCATGATCATGTCGTTCCTAAATGAGCTTTTATCTCTCTCCCCTCACCACAAATCAAATTCGTCAGAGGAGTTCCCAGTACATTATCCTTTCCCGTGTGTAATTACCTTAACAAGTTCCAGCTGTTTTTATTCTCAGAAGGTTTACTCCCTGATATACAGCTGCCTACCCCCTTCGTAAGTGCAGGTCCGAAATGAGCTTTTTTCTCTGATTCCTCACCACAATCCAGATTCTTTTGGGGAGTTACCAGTACAGTAACCATACTAGGAAGTACTTAATTTATTAAGCTACTGCTTTTCTTAATCTCAGCGGAGATATTTACTGATAAACAGCTACGTACGCAGCATGTTCATGTCATTCCTAAATGAGTTTTTACCTCTCTCCCCTCACCACAAATCAGATTCTTCTGAGGAGTTCCCAGTACATTATCCTTTCCCCTGTGTAATTACCTTAACAAGCTCCAACTGTTTTTATTCTCAGAAGGTTTACTCCCTGATATACAGCTGCCTACCCCCTTCGTAAGTCCAGGTCCTAAATGAGCTTTTTTCTCTGTTCCCTCACCACAATCCAGATTCTTTTGGGGAGTTACCAGTACAATAACCATACCAGGAATTACTTAATTCATTAAGCTACTGCTTTTCTTAATCTCAGTGGAGATATTTACTGATAAACAGCTACCTACGCAGTATGTTCAATTCGTTCATAAATGAGCTTTTATCTCTCTCCCCTCACCACAAATCAGATTTTTCTGAGGAGTTCCCAGTACATTATCGTTTACCCTGTGTAATTACCTTAACAAGCTCCAGCTGTTTTTATTCTCAGAAGGTTTACTCCCTGATATACTGCGGCCTACCCCCTTCGTAAGTGCAGGTCCTAAATGAGCTTTTTTCTCTGTTCCCTCACCACAATCCAGATTCTTTTGGGGAGGTACCAGTACAGTAACCATACCAGCAAGTACTTAATCTATTAAGCTACTGCTTTTCTTAATCTCAGTGGAGATATTTACTGATAAACAGCTACCTAAGCATCATGTTCATGTCGTTCCTAAATGAGCTTTTATCTCTCTCCTCTCACCACAAATCAGATTCTTCTGAGGAGTTCCCAGTACATTATCCTTTCCCCTGTGTAATTACCTTAACAAGCTCCAGCTGTTTTTATTCTCAGAAGTTTTACTCCCTGATATACAGCTGCCTACCCCCTTCGTAAGTGCAGGTCCTAAATGAGCTTTTTTCTCTGTTCCCTCACCACAATCCAGATTCTTTTGGGGAGTTACCAGTACAGTAACCATACCAGGAAGTACTTAATTTATTAAGCTACTGCTTTTCTTAATCTCAGTGGAGATATTTACTGATAAACCGGTACCTACGCAGCATGTTCATGTCGTTCCTAAATGAGCTTTTATCTCTCTCCCCTCACCACAAATCAGATTCTTCTGAGGAGTTCCCAGTACATTATCCTTTCCCCTGTGTAATTACCTTAACAAGCTCCAGCTGTTTTTATTCTCAGAAGTTTTACTCCCTGATATACAGCTGCCTACCCCCTGAGTAAGTGCAGGTCCTAAATGAGCTTTTTTATCTGTTCCCTCACAACAATCCAGATTCTTTTGAGGAGTTACCAGTACAGTAACCATACCAGGAAGTACTTAATTTATTAAGCTACTGCTTTTCTTAATCTCAGTGGAGACATTTCCTGATAAACAGCTACCTACACAGCATGTTCATGTCGTTCCTAAATGATCTTTTATCTCTCTCCCCTGACCACAAATCAGATACTTCTGAGGAGTTCCCAGTACATTATCCCTTCCCCTGTGTAATTACCTTAACAAGCTCCAGCTGTTTTTATTCTCAGAAGGTTTACTCCCTGATATACAGCTGCCTACCCCCTTCGTAAGTGCAGGTCCTAAATGAGCTTTTTTCTCTGTTCCCTCACCACAATCCAGATTCTTTTGGGGAGTTACCAGTACAGTAACCATACCAGGAAGTACTTAATTTATTAAGCTACTGCTTTTCTTAATCTCAGTGGAGATATTTACTGATAAACAGCTACCTACGCAGCATGTTCATGTCGTTCATAAATGAGCTTTTATCTCTCTCCCCTCACCACAAATCAGATTCTTCTGAGGAGTTCCCAGTACATTATCCTTTCCCCTGTGTAATTACCTTAACAAGCTCCAGCTGTTTTTATTCTCAGAAGGTTTACTCCCTGATATACAGCTGCCTACCCCCTTCGTAAGTGCAGGTCCTAAATGAGCTTTTTTCTCTGTTCCCTCACCACAATCCAGATTCTTTTGGGGAGTTACCAGTACAGTAACCATACCAGGAAGTACTTAATTTATTAAGCTACTGCTTTTCTTAATCACAGTGGAGATATTTACTTATAAACAGCTACCTACGCAGCATGTTCATGACGTTCCTAAATGAGCTTTTATCTCTCTCCTCTCACCACAAATCAGATTCTTCTGAGGAGTTCCCAGTACATTATCCTTTCCCCTGTGTAATTACCTTAACAAGCTCCAGCTTTTTTTATTCTCAGAAGTTTTACTCCCTGATATACAGCTGCCTACCCTCTTCGTAAGTACAGGTCTAAAAGAGCTTTTTTCTCTGTTCCCTCACCACAATCAAGATTCTTTTGGGGCGTTACCAATACAGTAACCATAACAGGAAGTACTTAATTTATTAACCTCCTGCTTTTCTTAATCTCAGTGGAGATATTTACTGATAAACAGCTACCTACGAAGCATCTTCATGTCGTTCCTAAATGAGCTTTTATCTCTCTCCCCTCACCACAAATTAGATTCTTCTGAGGAGTTCCCAGTACATTATCCTTTCCCCTGTGTAATTACCATAACAAACTCCAGCTGTTTTTATTCTCAGAAGGTTTACTCCCTGATATAAAGCTGCCTACCCCCTTCGTAAGTGCAGGTTCTAAATGACCTTTTTTCTCTCTTCCCTCACCACAATCCAGATTCTTTTGGGGAGTTACCAGTACAGTAACCATACCAGGAAGTACTTAATTTGTTAAGCTACCGCTTTTCTTAATCTCAGTGGAGATATTTACTGATAAACAGCTACCTACGCAGCATGTTCATGTCGTTCCTAAATCAGCTTTATCTCTCTCCCCTCACCACAAATCAGATTCTTCTGAGGAGTTCCCAGTACACTATCCTTTCCCCTGTGTAATTACCTTAACAAGCTCCAGCTGTTTTCATTCTCAGAAGGTTTACTCCCTGATATACAGCTGCCTACCCCCTTCGTAAGTGCTGGTCCTAAATGAGCTTTTTTCTCTGATCCCTCACCACAATCCAGATTCTTTGGGGAGTTACCAGTACAGTAACCATACCAGGAAGTACTTAATTTATTAAGCTACTGCTTTTCTTAATCTCAGTGGAGATATTTACTGATAAATAGCTACCTACGCAGCTTGTTCCTGTCGTTCTTAAATGAGCTTTTATGTCTCTCCCCTCACCACAAATCAGATTCTTCTGAGGAGTTCCCAGTACATTATCCTTTCCCCTGTGTAATTACCTTAACAAGCTCCAGCTGTTTTTATTCTCAGAAGGTTTACTCCCTGTTATACAACTGCCTACCCCCTTCGTAAGTGCAGGTCTTAAATGACTTTTTTTCTCTGTTCCCTCACCACAATCCAGATTCTTTTGGGGAGTTTCCAGTACAGTAACCATACCAGGAAGTACGTAATTTATTAAGCTACTGCTTTTCTTAATCTCAGTGGAGATATTTACTGATAAACAGCTACCTACGCAGCATGTTCATGTCTTTCCTAAACGAGCTTTTACCTCTCTCCCCTCACCACAAATCATATTCTTTTGAGGAGTTCCCAGTACATTATCCTTTCCCCTGTGTAATTACCTTAACAAGCTCCAGCTGTTTTTATTCTCAGAAGGTTTACTCCCTGATATACAGCTGCCTACCCCTTTCGTAAGTGCCGGACCTAAATGAGCTTTTTTCTCTGTTCCCTCACCACAATCAAGATTCTTTTGGGGAGTTACCAGTACAGTAACCATACCAGGAAGTACTTAATTTATCAAGCTACTGCTTTTCTTAATCTCAGTGGAGATATTTACTGATAAACAGCTAACTATGCAACATTTTCATGTCCTTCATAAATGAGCTTTTATCTCTCTCCCCTCACGACAAATCACATTCTTCTAAGGAGTTCCCAGTACATTATCCTTTCCCCTGTGTAATTCCCTTTACAAGCTCCAGCTATTTTTATTCAAAGAAGGAATACTCCCTGATATACAGCTGCCTACCCCCTCCGTAAGTGCAGGTCCTAAATGAGCTTTTTTCTCTGTTCACTCAACACAATCCAGATTATTTTGGGGAGTTACCAGTACAGTAACCATGCCAGGAAGTAGTTAATTTATTAAGCTATTGCTTTTCTTAATCTCAGTGGAGATAGTTACTGATAAACAGCTACCTATGCAGCAGGTTCTTGTCGTTCCTAAATGAGCTTTTATCTCTCTCCCCTCACCACAAATCAGATTCTTCTGAGGAGTTCCCAGTACATTATCCTTTCCCCTGTGTAATTACCTTAACAAGCTCCAGCTGATTTTATTCTCAGAAGGTTTACTCCCTGATATACAACTGCCTACCCCCTTCGTAAGTGCAGGTCTTAAATGAGTTTTTTTCTCTGTTCCCTCACCACAATCCAGATTCTTTTGGGGAGTTTCCAGTACAGTAACCATACCAGGAAGTACGTAATTTATTAAGCTACTGCTTTTCTTAATCTCAGTGGAGATATTTACTGATAAACAGCTACCTATGCAGCATGTTCATGTCGTTCCTAAATGAGCTTTTATCTCTCTCCCCTCACCACAAATCTGTTTCTTCTGAGGAGATCCCAGTACATTATCCTTTCCCCTGTGTAATTACCTTAACAAGCTCCAGCTGTTTTTATTCTCAGAAGATTTACTCCCTGATAAACACGTGCCTACCCCCTTCGTAAGTGCAGGTCCTAAATGAGCTTTTTTATCTGTTCCCTCACAACAATCCAGATTCCTTTGGGGAGTTACCAGTACATCAACCATACCAGGAAGTACTTAATTTATTAAGCTACTGCTTTCCTTAATCTCAGTGGAGATATTTACTGATAAACAGCTACCTACGCAGCATGTTCATGTCGTTCCTAAATGAGCTTTTATCTCTCTCCCCTCACAACAAATCAGATTCTTCTGATGAGTTCCCAGTACATTATCCTTTCCCCTGTGTAATTACCTTAACAAGCTCAAGCTGTTTTTATTCTCAGAACGTTTACTCCCTGATATACAGCTGCCTACCCCCTTCGTAAGTGCAGGTCCTAAATGAGCTTTATTCTGTTCCCTCACCACAATCCAGATTCTTTTTGGAGTTACCAGTACAGTAACCATACCAGGAAGTACTTAATTTATTAAGCTACTGCTTTACTTAATCTCTGTGGAGATATTTACTGATAAACTGCTACCTACATAGCATGTTCATGTCGTTCCTAAATGAGCTTTTACCTTTCTGCTCTCACCACAAATCAGATTCTTTTGAGGAGTTCCCAGTACATTATCCTTTCCCCTGTGTAATTACCTTAACAAGCTCCAGCTCTTTTTATTCTCAAAATTGATACTCCCTGATATACAGCTTCCTACACCCTTCGTAAGTGTAGGTCTAAATGAGCTTTTTTCTCTGTTCCCTCACCACAATCCAGATTCTTTTGGGAAGTTACCAGTACAGTAACCATACCAGGAAGTACTTAATTTATTAAGCTACTGCTTTTCTTAATCTCATTGGAGATATTTACTGATAAGCAGCTACCTACGCAGCATGTTCATGTCGTTCTTAAATGAGCTTTTATCTCTCTCCCCTCACTACAAATCAGATTCTTCTGAGGAGTTCCCAGTACATTATCCTTTCCCCTGTGTAATTACCTTAACAAGCTCCAGCTGTTTTTATTCTCAGAAGGGATACTCCCTGATATACAGCTGCCTTCTCCCTTCGTAAATGCAGGTCCTAAATGAGCTTTTTTCTCTGTTCACTCAACACAATCCAGATTCGTTTGGGGAGTTACCAGTACAGTAACCATACCAGGAAGTACTTAATTTATTAAGCTACTGCTTTTCTTAATCTCAGTGGAGATATTTACTGATAAATAGCTACCTATGCACATTTTCATGTCATTCCTAAATGAGCTTTTATCTCTATCCCCTCACCACAAATCAGAATCTTCTGAGGAGTTCAGAGTACATTATCCTTTCCCCTGTGTAATTACCTTAACAAGCTCCACCTGTTTTTATATTCAGAAGGGATACTCCCTGATATACAGCTGCCTACCCCCTTCTTAAGTGCAGGTCCTAAATGAGACTTTTTCTCTGTTCCCTCACCACAATCCAGATTATTTTGTGGAGTTACTAGTACAGTAACCATGCCAGGAAGTACTTAATTTATTAAGCTATTGCTTTTCTTAATCTCAGTGGAGATATTTACTGATAAACAGCTACCTACGCCGCATGTTCATGTCTTTCCTAAGCGAGATTTTACCTCTCTCCCCTCACCACAAATCAGATTCTTTTGAGGAGTTCCCAGTACATTATCCTTTCCCCTGTGTAATTACCTTAACAAGCTCCAGCTGTTTTTATTCTCAGAAGGTTTACTCCCTGATATACAGCTGCCTACCCCCTTTGTAAGTGCAGGACCTAAATGAGCTTTTTTCTCTGTTCCCTCACCACAATCATGATTCTTTTAGGGAGTTACCAGTACAGTAACCATACCAGGAAGTACTTAATTTATCAAGCTACTGCTTTTCTTAATCTCAGTGGAGATATTTACTGATAAACAGCTACCTATGCAACATTTTCATGTCCTTCATAAATGAGCTTTTATCTCTCTCCCCTCACCACAAATCAGATTCTGCTAAGGAGTTCCCAGTACATTATCCTTTCCCCTGTGTAATTACCTTTACAAGCTCCAGCTATTTTTATTCAAAGAAGGAATACTCCCTGATATACAGCTGCCTACCCCCTCCGTAAGTGCAGGTCCTAAATGAGCTTTTTTCTCTGTTCGCTCACCACAATCCAGATTATTTTGGGGAGTTACCAGTACAGAAACCATGCCAGGAGGTAATTAATTTATTAAGCTATTGCTTTTCTTAATCTCAGTGGAGATAGTTACTGATAAACAGCTACCTACGCAGCATGTTCATGTCGTTCCTAAATGAGCTTTTATCTCTCTCCCCTCACCACAAATCAGATTCTTCTGATGAGTTCCCAGTACATTATCCTTTCCCCTGTGTAATTACCTTAACAAGCTCCAGCTGTTTTTATTCTCAGAAGGTTTACTCCCTGATATACAGCTGCCTACCCCCTTCGTAATTGCAGGTCCTAAATGAGCTTTTTTCTCTGTTCCCTCACCACAATCCAGATTCTTTTTGGAGTTACCAGTACAGTAACCATACCAGGAAGTACTTAATTTATTAAGCTACTGCTTTACTTAATCTCTGTGGAGATATTTACTGATAAACTGCTACCTACGTAGCATGTTCATGTCGTTCCTAAATGAGCTTTTACCTTTCTGCTCTCACCACAAATCAAATTCTTCTGAGGAGTTCAGAGTACATTATCCTTTCCCCTGTTTAATTACCTTAACAAGCTCCACCTGTTTTTATATTCAGAAGGGATACTCCCTGATATACAGCTGCCTACCCCCTTCGTAAATGCAGGTCCTAAATGAGACTTTTTCTCTGTTCCCTCACCACAATCCAGATTATTTTGTGGAGTTACTAGTACAGTAACGATGCCAGGAAGTACTTAATTTATTAAGCTATTGCTTTTCTTAATCTCAGTGGAGATATTTACTGATAAACAGCTACCTACGCCGCATGTTCATGTCTTTCCTAAACGAGCTTTTACCTCTCTCCCCTCACCACAAATCAGATTCTTTTGAGGAGTTCCCAGTACATTATCCTTTCCCCTGTGTAATTACCTTAACAAGCTCCAGCTGTTTTTACTCTCAGAAGGGATACTCCCTGATATACAGCTGCCTACCCCCTTCGTAAATGCAGGTCCTAAATGAGACTTTTTCTCTGTTCCCTCACCACAATCCAGATTCTTTTGGGGAGTTACCAGTACAGTAACCATACCAGGAAGTACTTAATTTATTAAGCTACTGCTTTTCTTAATCTCAGTGGAGATATTTACTGATAAACAGCTACGTACGCAGCATGTTCATGTCGTTCCTAAATGAGCTTTTATCTCTCTCCCCTCACCACAAATCAGATTCTTCCTAATTGTTCCCAGTACATTATCCTTTCCCCTGTGTAATTACCTTAACAAGCTCCAGCTGTCTTTTTTCTCAGAAGGTTTACTCCCTGATATACAGCTGCCTACCCCCTTCGTAAGTGCAGGTCCTAAATGAGCTTTTTTCTATGTTCCCTCACCACAATCCAGATTCTTTTTTGGAGTGACCAGTACAGTAACCATACCAGGAAGTACTTAATTTATTAAGCTACTGCTTTTCTTAATCTCAGTGGAGATATTTACTGACAAACAGCTACCTACGCAGCATGTTCATGTCATTCCTAAATGAGCTTTAATCTCTCTCCCCTCACAAGAAATCAGATTCTTCTGAGGAGTTCCCAGTACATTATCCTTTCCCCTGTGTAATTACCTTAACAAGCTCCAGCTGTTTTTATTCTCAGAAGGTTTACTCCCTGATATACAGCTGCCTACCCCCTTCGAAAGTGCAGGTCCTAAATGAGCTTTTTTCTCTGTTCCCTCACCACAATCCAGATTCTTTTGGGGAGTTACCAGTACAGTAACCATACCAGGAAGTACTTAATTTATTAAGATACTGCAGTTCTTAATCTCAGTGGAGATATTTACTGATAAACAGCTACCTACGCAGCATGTTCATGTCGTTCCTAAATGAGCTTTTATCTCTCTCCCCTCACCACAAATCGGATTCTTCTGAGGAGTTCCCAGTACTTTATAATTTCCCTTGTGTAATTACCTTAACAAGCTCCAGCTGTTTTTATTCTCAGAAAGTTTACTCCCTGATATACAGCTGCCTACCCCCTTCGTAAGTGCAGGTCCTAAATGAGCTTTTTTCTCTGTTCCCTCACCACAATCCAGATTCTTTTGGGGAGTTACCAGTACAGTAACCATACCAGGAAGTACTTAATTTATTAAGCTACTGCTCTTCTGAATCTCAGTGGAGATATTTACTGATAAACAGCTACCTACGCAGCATGTTCATGTCGTTCCTAAATGAGCTTTTATCTCTCTCTCCTCACCACAAATCAGATTCTTCTGAGAAGTTCCCAGTACATTATCCTTTCCCCTGTGTAATTACGTTAACAAGCTCCAGCTGTTTTTATTCTCAGAAGGTTTACTCCCTGATATACAGCTGCCTACCCCCTTCGTAAGTGCAGGTCCTAAATGAGCTTTTTTCTCTGTTCCCTCACCACAATCCAGATTCTTTTGTGGAGTTACCGGTACAGAAACCATACGAGGAAGTACTTAATTTATTAAGCTACTGCTTTTCTTAATCTCAGTGGAGATATTTACTGATAAACAGCTACCTACGCAGCATGTTCAAGTCGTTCCTAAATGAGCTTTTATCTCCCTCCCCTCACCACAAATCAGATTCTTCTGAGGAGTTCCCATTACATTATCCTTTCCCCTGTGTAATTACCTTAACAAACTCCAGCTGTTTTTATTCTCAGAAGGTTTACTCCCTGATATACAGCTGCCTACCCCCTTCGAAAGTGCAGGTCCTAAATGAGATATTTTCTCTATTCCCTCACCACAATCCACATTCTTTTGGGGAGTTACCAATACAGTAACCATTCGAGGAAGTACTTAATTTATTAAGCTACTGCTTTTCTTAATCTCAGTGGAGATATTTACTGACAAACAGCTACCTACACATCATGTTCATGTCGTTCCTAAATGAGCTTTTATCTCTCTCCCCTCACCACAAACCAGATTCTTCTGAATTGTTCCCAGTACATTATCCTTTCCCCTGTGTAATTACCTTAACAAGCTCCAGCTGTTTTTATTATCAGAAGGTTTACTCCCTGATATACAGCTGCCTACCCCCTTCGTCAGTGCAGGTCCTAAATGAGCTTTTTTCTCTGTTCCCTCACCACAATCCAGATTCTTTTGGGGAGTTACCAGTACAGTAACCATACCAGGAAGTACTTAATTTATTAAGCTACTCTTTTTCTAAATCTCAGTGGAGATATTTACTGATAAACAGCTACCTACGCTGCATGTTCATGTCGTTGCTAAATGAGCTTTTATCTCTCTCCCCTCACCACAAATCAGATTCTTCTGAGGAGTTCCCAGTACATTATCCTTTCCAATGTGTAATTACCTTAACAAGCTCCAGCTGTTTTTATTCTCAGAAAGTTTACTCTCTGATATACAGCTGCCTACCCCCTTCGTAAGTGCAGGTCCTAAATGAGCTTTTTTCTCTGTTCCCTCACCACAATCCAGATTCTTTGGGGAGTTACCAGTACAGTAACCATACCAGGAAGTACTTAATTTATTAAGCTACTGCTTTTCTTAATCTCAGTGGAGATATTTACTGATAAACAGCTACCTACGCAGCATGTTCATGTCGTTCCTAAATGAGCTTTTATCTCTCTCCCCTCACCACAAATCAGATTCTTCTGAGCAGTTCCCAGTACATTATCCTTTCCCCTGTGTAATAACCTTAACAAGCTCCAGCTGTTTTTATTCTCAGAAGGTTTACTCCCTGATATACAGCTGCCTACCCCCTTCCTAAGTGCAGGTCCTAAATGAGCTTTTTTCTCTGTTCCCTCACCACAATCCAGATTCTTTTGGGGAGTTACCAGTACAGTAACCATACCAGGAAGAACTTAATTTATTAAGCTACTGTTTTTCTTAATCTCAGTGGAGATATTTACTTATAAACAGCTACCTACGCAGCATGTTTATGTCGTTCCTAAATGAGCTTTTATCTCTCTCCACTCACCACAAATCAGATTCTTCTGAGGAGTTCCCAGTACATTATCCTTTCCCCTGTGTAATTACCTTAACAAGCTCCAGCTGTTTTTATTCTCAGAAGGTTTACTCCCTGATATATAGCTGCCTACCCCCTTCGTAAGTGCAGGTCCTAAATGAGCTTTTTTCTCTGTTCCCTCACCACAGTCCAGATTCTTTTGGGGAGTTACCAGTACAGCAACCATACCAGGAAGTACTTAAGTTATTAAGCTACTGCTTTTCTTAATCTCAGTGGAGATATTTACTGATAAACAGCTACTTACGCAGCATGTTCATGTCGTTCCTAAATGAGCTTTTATCTCTCTCCCCTCACCACAAATCAGATTCTTCTGAGGAGTTCCCAGTACATTATCCTTTCCCCTGTGTAATTACCTTAACAAGCCCCAGCTGTTTTTATTCTCCTAAGGTTTACTCCCTGATATACAGCTGCCTACCCCCTTCGTAAGTGCAGGTCCTAAATGAGCTTTTATTCTCTGTTCCCTCACCACAATCCAGATTCTTTTGGGGAGTTACCAGTACAGTAACCATACCAGGAATACTTAATTTATTAAGCTACTGCTTTTCTTAATCTCAGTGGAGATATTTACTGATAAACAGCTACGTATTCAGCATGTTCATGTCGTTCCTAAATGAGCTTTTATCTCTCTCCCCTCACGACAAATCAGATTCTTTTGAGGAGTTCCCAGTACATTATCCTTTCCCCTGTGTAATTACCTTAACAAGCCCCAGCTGTTTTTATTCTCCGAAGGTTTACTCCCTGATATACAGCTGCCTACCCCCTTCGTAAGTGCAGGTCCTAAATGAGCTTTTTTCTCTGTTCCCTCACCACAATCCAGATTCTTTTGGGGAGTTACCAGTACAGTAACCATACCAGGAAGTACTTAATTTATTAAGCTACTGCTTTTCTTAATCTCAGTGGAGATATTTACTGATAAACAGCTACGTAAGCAGCATGTTCATGTCGTTCCTAAATGAGCTTTTATCTCTCTCCCCTCACCACAAATCAGATTCTTCTGAGAAGTTCCCAGTACATTATCCTTTCCAATGTGTAATTACCTTAACAAGCTCCAGCTGTTTTTATTCTCAGAAAGTTTACTCTCTGATATACAGCTGCCTACCCCCTTCGTAAGTGCAGGTCCTAAATGAGCTTTTTTCTCTGTTACCTCACCACAATCCAGATTCTTTGGGGAGTTACCAGTACAGTAACCATACCAGGAAGTACTTAATTTATTAAGCTACTGCTTTTCTTAATCTCAGTGGAGATATTTACTGATAAACAGCTACCTACGCAGCATGTTCATGTCGTTCCTAAATGAGCTTTTATCTCTCTCCCCTCACCACAAATCAGATTCTTCTGAGCAGTTCCCAGTACATTATCCTTTCCCCTGTGTAATTACCTTAACAAGCTCCAGCTGTTTTTATTCTCAGAAGGTTTACTCCCTGATATACAGCTGCCTACCCCCTTCCTAAGTGCAGGTCCTAAATGAGCTTTTTTCTCTGTTCCCTCACAACAATCCAGATTCTTTTGGGGAGTTACCAGTACAGTAACCATACCAGGAAGAACTTAATTTATTAAGCTACTGTTTTTCTTAATCTCAGTGGAGATATATACTTATAAACAGCTACCTACGCAGCATGTTTATGTCGTTCCTAAATGAGCTTTTATCTCTCTCCACTCACCACAAATCAGATTCTTCTGAGGAGTTCCCAGTACATTATCCTTTCCCCTGTGTAATTACCTTAACAAGCTCCAGCTGTTTTTATTCTCAGAAGGTTTACTCCCTGATATATAGCTGCCTACCCCCTTCGTAAGTGCAGGTCCTAAATGAGCTTTTTTCTCTGTTCCCTCACCACAATCCAGATTCTTTTGGGGGGTTACCAGTACAGCAACCATACCAGGAAGTACTTAATTTATTAAGCTACTGCTTTTCTTAATCTCAGTGGAGATATTTACTGATAAACAGCTACTTACGCAGCATGTTCATGTCGTTCCTAAATGAGCTTTTATCTCTCTCCCCTCACCACAAATCAGATTCTTCTGAGGAGTTCCCAGTACATTATCCTTTCCCCTGTGTAATTACCTTAACAAGCCCCAGCTGTTTTTATTCTCCTAAGGTTTACTCCCTGATATACAGCTGCCTACCCCCTTCGTAAGTGCAGGTCCTAAATGAGCTTTTTTCTCTGTTCCCTCACGACAATCCAGATTCTTTTGGGGAGTTACCAGTACAGTAACCATACCAGGAAGTACTTAATTTATTAAGCTACTGCTTTTCTTAATCTCAGTGGAGATATTTACTGAAAAACAGCTACCTACGCAGCATGTTCATGTCGTTCATAAAGGAGCTTATATCTCTCTACCCTCACCACAAATCAGATTCTTCTGAGGAGTTCCCAGTACATTATCCTTTCCCCTGTGTAATTACCTTAACAAGCTCCAGCTGTTTTTATTCTCAGAATGTTTACTCCCAGATATACTGCGGCCTACCCCCTTCGTAAGTGCAGGTCTTTAATGAGCTTTTTTCTCTGTTCCCTCACCACAATCCAGATTCTTTTGGGGAGTTACCAGTACAGTACCCATACCAAGAAGTACTTCATTTATTAAGCTACTGCTTTTCTTAATCTCAGTGGAGATATTTACTGATAAACAGCTACCTACGCAGCATGTTCATGTCGTTCCTAAATGAGCTTTTATCTCTCTCCCCTCACCACAAATCAGATTCTTCTGAGGAGTTCCCAGTACATTATCCTTTCCCCTGTGTAATTACCTTAACAAGCTCCAGCTGTTTTTATTCTCAGAAGGTTTACTCCCTGATATACAGCTGCCTACCCCCTTCGTAAGTGCAGGTCCTAAATGAGCTTTTTTCTCTGTTCCCTCACCACAATCCAGATTCTTTTGGGGAGTTACCAGTAGAGTAACCATACCAGGAAGTACTGAGTTTATTAAGCTACTGCTTTTCTTAATCTCAGTGGAGATATTTACTGATAAACAGCTACCTACGCAGCATGTTCATGTCGTTCCTAAATGAGCTTTTATCTCTCTCCCCTCACCACAAATCAGATTCTTCTGAGGAGTTCCCAGTACATTATCCTTTACCCTGTGTAATTACCTTAACAAGCTCCAGCTGTTTTTATTCTCAGAAGGTTTACTCCCTTATATACAGCTGCCTACCCCCTTCGTAAGTGCAGGTCCTAAATGTGCTTTTTTCTCTGTTGCCTCACCACAATCCACATTCTTTTGGGGAGTTACCAGTACAGTAACCATACCAGGAAGTACTTAATTTATTAAGCTACTGCTTTTCTTAATCTCAGTGGAGATATTTACTGAAAAACAGCTACCTACGCAGCATGTTCATGTCGTTCATAAATGAGCTTTTATCTCTCTACCCTCACCACAAATCAGATTCTTCTGAGGAGTTCCCAATGCATTATCCTTTCCCCTGTGTAATTACCTTAACAAGCTCCAGCTGTTTTTATTCTCAGAAGGTTTACTCCCTGATATACAGCTGCCTACCCCCTTCGTAAGTGCAGGTCCTAAATGAGTTTTTTTCTGTGTCCCTCACCACAATCCAGATTCTTTTGGGGAGTTACCAGTACAGTAACCATACCAGGAATTACTTAATTTTTAATCTACTGCTTTTCTTAATCTCAGTGGAGATATTTACTGATAAACAGCTACCTACGCAGCACGTTCATGTCGTTCCTAAATGAGCTTTTATCTCTCTCCACTCACCACAAATCAGATTCTTCTGAGGAGTTCCCAGTACATTATCGTTTTCCCTGTGTAATTACCTTAACAAGCGCCAGCTGTTTTTATTCTCAGAAGGTTTACTCCCTGATATACAGCTGCCTACCCCCTTCGTATGTGCAAGTCTTAAATGAGCTTTTTTCTCTGTTCCTTCACCACAATCCAGATTCTTTTGGGGAGTTACCAGTACAGTAACCATACCAGGAAGTACTTCATTTATTAAGCTACTGGTTTTCTTAATCTCAGTGGAGATATTTACTGATAAACAGCTACCTACGCAGCATGTTCATGTCGTTCCTAAATGAGCTTTTATCTCTCTCCCCTCAGCACAAATCAGATTCTTCTGAGGAGTTCCCAGTACATTATCCTTTCCCCTGTGTAATTACCTTAACAAGCTCCAGCTGTTTTTATTCTCAGAATGTTTACTCCCTGATATACAGCTGCCTACCCCCTTCGTAAGTGCAGGTCCTAAATGTGATTTTTTCTCTCTTCCCTCACCACAATCCAGATTCTTTTGGGAATTTACCAGTACAGTAACTATACCAGGAAGTACTTAATTTATTAAGCTACTGCTTTTCTTAATCTCAGTGGAGATATTTACTGATAAACAGCTACCTACGCAGCATGTTCATGTCGTTCCTAAATGAGCTTTTATCTCTCTACCCTCACAACAAATCAGATTCTTCTGAGGAGTTCCCAGTACATTACCCTTTCCCCTGTGTAATTACCTTAACAAGCTCCAGCTGTTTTTATTCTCAGAAAGTTTACTCCCTGATATACAGCTGCCTACCCCTTTCGTAAGTGCAGGTCCTAAATGAGCTTTTTTCTCTGTTCCCTCACGACAATCCAGATTCTTTTGGGGAGTTACCAGTACAGTAACCATACCAGGAAGTACTTAATTTATTAAGCTACTGCTTTTCTTAATCTCAGTGGAGATATTTACTGAAAAACAGCTACCTACGCAGCATGTTCATGTCGTTCATAAAGGAGCTTATATCTCTCTACCCTCACCACAAATCAGATTCTTCTGAGGAGTTCCCAGTACATTATCCTTTCCCCTGTGTAATTACCTTAACAAGCTCCAGCTGTTTTTATTCTCAGAATGTTTACTCCCAGATATACTTCGGCCTACCCCCTTCGTAAGTGCAGGTCTTTAATGAGCTTTTTTCTCTGTTCCCTCACCACAATCCAGATGCTTTTGGGGAGTTACCAGTACAGTACCCATACCAAGAAGTACTTCATTTATTAAGCTACTGCTTTTCTTAATCTCAGTGGAGATATTTACTGATAAACAGCTACCTACGCAGCATGTTCATGTCTTTCCTAAATGAGCTTTTATCTCTCTACCCTCACCACGAATCAGATTCTTCTGAGGAGTTCCCAGTACATTATCCTTTCCCCTGTGTAATTACCTTAACAAGCTCCAGCTGTTTTTATTCTCAGAAGGTTTACTCCCTGATATACAGCTGCCTACCCCCTTCGTAAGTGCAGGTCCTAAATGAGCTTTTTTCTCTGTTCCCTCACCACAATCCAGATTCTTTTGGGGAGTTACCAGTAGAGTAACCATACCAGGAAGTACTGAGTTTATTAAGCTACTGCTTTTCTTAATCTCAGTGGAGATATTTACTGATAAACAGCTACCTACGCAGCATGTTCATGTCGTTCCTAAATGAGCTTTTATCTCTCTCCCCTCACCACAAATCAGATTCTTCTGAGGAGTTCCCAGTACATTATCCTTTACCCTGTGTAATTACCTTAACAAGCTCCAGCTGTTTTTATTCTCAGAAGGTTTACTCCCTGATATACAGCTGCCTACCCCCTTCATAAGTGCAGGTCCTAAATGAGCTTTTTTCTCTGTTGCCTCACCACAATCCAGATTCTTTTGGGGAGTTACCAGTACAGTAACCATACCAGGAAGTACTTAATTTATTAAGCTACTGCTTTTCTTAATCTCAGTGGAGATATTTACTGAAAAACAGCTACCTACGCAGCATGTTCATGTCGTTCATAAATGAGCTTTTATCTCTCTACCCTCACCACAAATCAGATTCTTCTGAGGAGTTCCCAATGCATTATCCTTTCCCCTGCGTAATTACCTTAAAAAGCTCCAGCTGTTTTTATTCTCAGAAGGTTTACTCCCTGATATACAGCTGCCTACCCCCTTCGTAAGTGCAGGTCCTAAAAGAGTTTTTTTCTCTGTCCCTCACCACAATCCAGATTCTTTTGGGGAGTTACCAGTACAGTAACCATACCAGGAATTACTTAATTTTTAAGCTACTGCTTTTCTTAATCTCAGTGGAGATATTTACTGATAAACAGCTACCTACGCAGCACGTTCATGTCGTTCGTAAATGAGCTTTTATCTCTCTCCACTCACCACAAATCAGATTCTTCTGAGGAGTTCCCAGTACATTATCGTTTCCCCTGTGTAATTACCTTAACAAGCGCCAGCTGTTTTTATTCTCAGAAGGTTTACTCCCTGATATACAGCTGCCTACCCCCTTCGTATGTGCAAGTCCTAAATGAGCTTTTTTCTCTGTTCCTTCACCACAATCCAGATTCTTTTGGGGAGTTACCAGTACAGTAACCATACCAGGAAGTACTTAATTTATTAAGCTACTGCTTTTCTTAATCTCAGTGGAGATATTTACTGATAAACAGCTACCTACGCAGCATGTTCATGTCGTTCCTAAATGAGCTTTTATCTCTCTCCCCTCACCACAAATCAGTTTCTTCTGAGGAGTTCCCAGTACATTATCCTTTCCCCTGTGTAATTACCTTAACAAGCTGCAGCTTTTTTTATTCTCAGAATGTTTACTCCCTGATATACAGCTGCCTACCCCCTTCGTAAGTGCAGGTCCTATATGAGCTTTTTTCTCTCTTCCCTCACCACAATCCAGATTCTTTTGGGAAGTTACCAGTACAGTAACTATACCAGGAAGTACTTAATTTATTAAGCTACTGCTTTTCTTAATCTCAGTGGAGATATTTACTGAAAAACAGCTACCTACGCAGCATGTTCATGTCGTTCATAAAGGAGCTTATATCTCTCTACCCTCACCACAAATCAGATTCTTCTGAGGAGTTCCCAGTACATTATCCTTTCCCCTGTGTAATTACCTTAACAAGCTCCAGCTGTTTTTATTCTCAGAATGTTTACTCCCAGATATACTGCGGCCTACCCCCTTCGTAAGTGCAGGTCTTTAATGAGCTTTTTTCTCTGTTCCCTCACCACAATCCAGATTCTTTTGGGGAGTTACCAGTACAGTACCCATACCAAGAAGTACTTCATTTATTAAGCTACTGCTTTTCTTAATCTCAGTGGAGATATTTACTGATAAACAGCTACCTACGCAGCATGTTCATGTCGTTCCTAAATGAGCTTTTATCTCTCTCCCCTCACCACAAATCAGATTCTTCTGAGGAGTTCCCAGTACATTATCCTTTCCCCTGTGTAATTACCTTAACAAGCTCCAGCTGTTTTTATTCTCAGAAGGTTTACTCCCTGATATACAGCTGCCTACCCCCTTCGTAAGTGCAGGTCCTAAATGAGCTTTTTTCTCTGTTCCCTCACCACAATCCAGATTCTTTTGGGGAGTTACCAGTAGAGTAACCATACCAGGAAGTACTGAGTTTATTAAGCTACTGCTTTTCTTAATCTCAGTGGAGATATTTACTGATAAACAGCTACCTACGCAGCATGTTCATGTCGTTCCTAAATGAGCTTTTATCTCTCTCCCCTCACCACAAATCAGATTCTTCTGAGGAGTTCCCAGTACATTATCCTTTACCCTGTGTAATTACCTTAACAAGCTCCAGCTGTTTTTATTCTCAGAAGGTTTACTCCCTGATATACAGCTGCCTACCCCCTTCGTAAGTGCAGGTCCTAAATGAGCTTTTTTCTCTGTTGCCTCACCACAATCAAGATTCTTTTGGGGAGCTACCAGTAGAGTAACCATACCAGGAAGTACTTAATTTATTAAGCTACTGCTTTTCTTAATCTCAGTGGAGATATTTACTGAAAAACAGCTACCTACGCAGCATGTTCATGTCGTTCATAAATGAGCTTTTATCTCTCTACCCTCACCACAAATCAGATTCTTCTGAGGAGTTCCCAATGCATTATCCTTTCCCCTGTGTAATTACCTTAACAAGCACCAGCTGTTTTTATTCTCAGAAGGTTTACTCCCTGATATACAGCTGCCTACCCCCTTCGTAAGTGCAGGTCCTAAATGAGTTTTTTTCTCTGTCCCTCACCACAATCCAGATTCTTTTGGGGAGTTACCAGTACAGTAACCATATCAGGAAGTACTTAATTTATTAAGCTACTGCTTTTCTTAATCTCAGTGGAGATATTTACTGATAAACAGCTACCTACGCAGCACGTTCATGTCGTTCCTAAATGAGCTTTTATCTCTCTCCACTCACCACAAATCAGATTCTTCTAAGGAGTTCCCAGTACATTATCGTTTCCCCTGTGTAATTACCTTAACAAGCGCCAGCTGTTTTTATTCTCAGAAGGTTTACTCCCTGATATACAGCTGCCTACCCCCTTCGTATGTGCAAGTCCTAAATGAGCTTTTTTCTCTGTTCCTTCACCACAATCCAGATTCTTTTAGGGAGTTACCAGTACAGTAACCATACCAGGAAGTACTTCATTTATTAAGCTACTGGTTTTCTTAATCTCAGTGGAGATATTTACTGATAAACAGCTACCTACGCAGCATGTTCATGTCGTTCCTAAATGAGCTTTTATCTCTCTCCCCTCACCACAAATCAGATTCTTCTGAGGAGTTCCCAGTACATTATCCTTTCCCCTGTGTAATTACCTTAACAATCTCCAGCTGTTTTTATTCTCAGAATGTTTACTCCCTGATATACAGCTGCCTACCCCCTTCTTAAGTGCAGGTCCTAATGAGCTTTTTTCTCTCTTCCCTCACCACAATCCAGATTCTTTTGGGAAGTTACCAGTACAGTAACTATACCAGGAAGTACTTAATTTATTAAGCTACTGCTTTTCTTATTCTCAGTGGAGATATTTACTGATAAACAGCTACCTACGCAGCATGTTCATGTCGTTCCTAAATGAGCTTTTATCTCTCTCCCCTCACCAGAAATCAGATTGTTCTGAGGAGTTCCCAGTACATTATACTTTCCCCTGTGTAATTACCTTAACAAGCTCCAGCTGTTTTTTTTCTCAGAAGGTTTACTCCCTGATATACAGCTGCCTAACCCCTTCGTAAGTGCAGGTCCTAAATGAGCTTTTTTCTCTGTTCCTTCACCACAATCCAGATTCTTTTGGGGAGTTACCAGTACAGTAAACATACCAGGAAGTACTTACTTCATTAAGCTACTGCTTTTCTTAATCTCAGTGGAGATATTTCCTGATAAACAGCTACGTGTACAGCATGTTCATGTCGTTCTTAAATGAGCTTTTATCTCTCTCCCCTCACCAAAAATCAGATTCTTCTGAGGAGTTCCAAGTACATTATCCTTTCCCCTGTGTAATTACCTTAACAAGCTCCAGCTGTTTTTATTCTCAGAAGGTTTATTCCCAGATATACTGCGGCCTACCCCCTTCGTAAGTGCAGGTCTTTAAAGAGCTTTTTTCTCTGTTCCCTCACCACAATCCAGATTCTTTTGGGGAGTTACCAGTACAGTACCCATACCAAGAAGTACTTAATTTATTAAGCTACTGCTTTTCTTAATCTCAGTGGAGATATTTACTGATAAACAGCTACCTACGCAGCATGTTCATGTCGTTCCTAAATGAGCTTTTATCTCTCTCCCCTCACCACAAATCAGATTCTTCTGAGGAGTTCCCAGTGCATTATCCTTTACCCTGTGTAATTACCTTAACAAGCTCCAGCTGTTTTTATTCTCAGAAGGTTTAATCCCTGATATACAGCTGCCTACCCCCTTCGTAATTGCAGGTCCTAAATGAGCTTTTTTCTCTGTTCCCTCAACACAATCCAGATTCTTTTGGGGAGTTACCAGTACAGTACCCATACCAAGAAGTATTAAATTGGAGAAAGATGGCGCCGAGACAATAGGGAGGCACCCCGACTCGCACCAACTGAATAGCGAGCTGGGAACTCCAACACCCAACACTCCACCAAGAACCCAGCAAAACCAGCATCCAGAAGCAGTGGAGAAACGCAGGAAAACAAAAAGGAGCAAAAAAGAAGAACCGAAAACCTACACGGAGCCGGAGATTAATCGGGGCACCCTCCCCCCACCAGCCGGCCCTGGCCCAAACAGGGTCAGGCTGGGAAAGGGAAACCCGGCGATCGGCAGACAGGTTGCCAGGAGCGCAGAATCCATATAGCGGGAGACCCCACGGACACAAAGCAGGGTGCGGACCAAGACACACCCAGCAGCGACGAGAAGTTCGGGTCCACACCGGATTCGGACAAGGGAACCCAGCGCGGCAGAAAGAGGGAACGGGGGAGCCACCACGACACTTCGCCAACCCCTGAAGGGCCAACGGCGGTGCGGGACACGCACACAAAGCAGCAAAAGTGAGTCCCCCATAATCCCTTACCCCAACGGGAGACCCAAGCCCGACAAAGACGATATATCTCCCTCCCTCCCCCTCCCCACTCCCGTGGGAACAAAGATTCCCCAAATCAGGCGGGAAGCTCCCAGCAGGCACTGGGAAGCCAGTCTAGCAGGGGAAGGGCGGAACAGCCCCAAGCCCCCAAAGGTTCCTGAACTGGCAGAACCGGCCCCGTCCCCTTCCCAACAGGGGCCAGGGACGGCCGGCAGGGCAAGCCCCACCCGAGGCGCCTAGACCTTGCGGACTCTTATAACTAAAATCACAGGCGCTGGTGGGCAATACCAGCCCAGCAGGGTCACCTGAGCCTGATCTCGTTCCCCCTCCTCGAAGCGGAGGCGAGGTCTGAGGGTGCCAAGCCACACCCGGACAGTCGATCCCACTGGGCCCCACACATACTGCCTCCCCCCCCCAACGGACTCGCGGGAGGGCGCAAGCACAACCCAACAACCCAGGGCTCGCTCTGGGAGGCAGACCCCACTTAAGTGCCTGTTGTAGGGGACTCACAGTGCACAGGAGGGCGGGGCCCCGGCGAAAGCGCCCGCTCTGATAGGCGTGCCCTGCACTGGTGGGCGGGGCCACAGCGACAGCACCTGCTGACGCAGACACGCCTACACAGAAGGGAGGGAAGAACTACACAGACTTCCAGATGCGCAAATCACAAAGAAACATAACTCAGTTCATCAAAGGACAAGCCAACTCGCCAGCTCCAAAAAGCAGCACGACTGGAGAGGAGATGGAGAATAAAAAAGCAAATGAGGACATGTTAACAGGAATGATCGAAACCGTCAGAAATGAAATCAGAAAACAATTCCAGGAGTTTAGAGCGGAAATCTGGAAGGACACCCAGGAAGCCAAGAAAGAAATGGAAGCAAAACTGGATACAATGCAAGCCTCGTTTAAAGAAATGGAAGCAAAAATGGATACAATGCAAGCCGCCTTTAAAGAAAATCTCCACACCCTGAGAATTGAAATGCATGAAAAAATAGATTTAAAATACAACTCTTTAAAGGAAGAAATTTCCACGATCAGAGCTGATATGACAACCATGAATAGCTCTCTGACATCCATAAACTCCGCAATTGAAACCATAACACAAAGAGTGGACCATATGGAATCCAGAATCTCTCGCCTGGACGATGAAGCAGCTGACAACAACCAGAAAATGACCACACTCCAAGAAAAGGTGAAGCTTCAGGGAAGATTACTCCAGGAACTAATGGACAAAGACAAGAGATATAATCTGCGTATAATTGGAATAGAAGAAGGAGCCGAATATCAGAGCAGAGGGCTTAATCATGTTCTCAATAAAGTTATTGCAGAAAACTTCCCCAATCTCACAGGGGACCCCATCCAGGTAACCGAAGCCTATAGGACACCTGGCAGGCCAGACCCCAGGAAAACCACCCCAAGGCACATAATATTCAAGACTACAGACCTCAAGATTAAAGAGCAAATTCTGAATTCAGCCAAAGCGAAGAAGGAAACTTTTTTCAATGGGAAGAGGATTCGAATAACATCCGACTTATCCACACAAACTTACCAAGCTCGAAGTGAGTGGAAGAACACCATCCAAGTACTTCAGAATAACAATTTACAACCTCGGATCAAATATCCAGCGAAACTGGAGTTCACATTCGAAGGGAGAACCAGATCTTTCCACACCAAAGAGGAGCTAAAGGAGTATGTGAATAAAAAACCAGCCCTACAGCGAATATTAAGAGGGGAAGCCCACCCAACAGAGATCGTAAAAGACACACAGACAGATTCAGAAAGAAACTTCAATAGCCAAAGTCCAGCAGAAACACAAGCTCACTAAAGACAAGAAGAAAAAAAAAAAACAACAGGAAAAAACAGCCCAACAAGAAAATGGAAGGAGAAAAAACACCCTTATCCTTGATCTCTTTAAATATAAATGGCTTAAACTCCCCGATCAAGAGGAGCAGACTGGCAGAATGGATCCGCAAGCAAAAAGTCGACATCTGTTGTCTACAAGAGACCCACCTTACAGCAAGGGACAAAAACAGGCTTCGAATGAAAGGATGGAGCAAGATCTACCAAGCAAATGCACCCACCAAAACGGCAGGTGTAGCCATCCTGATCTCAGACAAGCTGGATTTCTCTTTAAAGTCCACTCAAAAAGACAAAGAAGGACACTACATATTGATACAAGGAAAAATCCAGAATCAAGACATCACGGTGATAAATGTATACTCACCGAACAAAAGAGGCCCGACATATGTCAAGCAAATTCTCACAGAATTACAGAGCAAGATAGATGCAAACACAATCATAGTGGGTGACTTTAATACTCCTCTCTCTCCAAGAGACAGATCCAACACCCAGAGGATTAGTAAGGGAGCTGAGGACCTAAATAACACCATTGCCCAAATGGATCTAACAGACCTATATAGAACCTTCCACCCTACAGAGACCCAATACACCTTCTTTTCAGCAGCCCATGGATCATATTCCAAAATAGACCACGTCATAGCCCACACAAAGAACCTCAGCAAATACAAAAGAATTGACATCATCCCATGTATTATATCTGATCACAGTGGATTAAAGGTAACCCTCAACAACAAAGGATACCACAGAGCCTATACACACTCTTGGAGGCTAAACCCCACGCTGCTATCCAACACTTGGGCCACAGATCAAATTAAAGATGAAATCAACGAATTCATAAGCCACAATGACAAAGAAAACACATCACAAAGAAACCTATGGGACACAGCTAAGGCAGTACTGAGGGGCAAGATCATTGCACTCAGTACCCACATTAAAAGAATGGAAGCAGAGCAGGTGAATACCCTCACGATGAAACTAAAACAACTGGAGAAACAAGAAATGACAGAATCTAAAACGACTAGGAGGGGAGAGATTACAAAGATTAAAGAAGAGATAAATCTGATTGAAAATAGAAAGACCATTCAACAAATAAATAAGACTAAAAGCTGGTTCTTTGAGAAAATAAACAAAATTGACAGACCCCTTGCAAGACTCACAAAAAAAAGAAGAGAAGAGACTCATATACGTAAAATCAGGGACTCCACAGGAAAAATTACAACAAATACACACGATATTCAAACAATCATAAGGAGCTATTTCCAAAACCTCTACTCAACAAAAAACAATAATTTTACAGAAATGGATCAATTCTTAGAGAAGTACAAACTGCCCAAACTGAACCAAGAAGAAATAAATCAACTAAATAAACCAATAACTTACGGTGAGATACAGGAGGTAATCAAGAACCTCCCTACTAAGAAAAGCCCAGGCCCAGATGGATTCACCAATGAATTCTACAAAACCTTTAGTGAGGAGCTAATTCCAATACTCCTCAAACTCTTCCGCGAAATAGAAACGGAGGGAAAAATCCCGAACTCATTCTACGAAGCTAATATCATACTCATCCCCAAACCAGGCAAAGATCCAACAAAAAAAGAGAACTACAGACCAATATCACTAATGAACACAGATGCAAAGCTCCTCAATAAAATATTAGCTAACAGGATCCAGAAAGTGATCAAGAATATCATACATCATGACCAAGTAGGCTTCATCCCTCAGTCACAAGGATGGTTCAACATCCGTAAATCAATCAATGTAATTCACCACATAAACAGAACTAAAATCAAGAATCACATTGTTATCTCAGTCGATGCCCAAAAAGCCTTTGACAAAATACAACATCCATACCTATTAAAAGCTTTGGAGAGAACAGGAATAGATGGAACATTCCTCAAAACAATAAAAGCCATATACAACAGACCAACTGCTAATATCATATTAAATGGAGAGAAACTTAAATCATTCCCCCTAAACACAGGAACAAGACAAGGATGCCCACTCTCCCCACTTCTGTTCAACATAGTACTGGAATCCCTAGCCATAGCAATAAGGCAAGAGGAGGACATCAAAGGGATCCACATCGGCAAGGAAGAAATCAAGTTATCCCTATTCGCAGACGACATGATCTTATATCTCAAGGACCCAAAAAACTCAGTACCCAAACTCCTACATCTAATAAACCAATTTGGCAAAGTAGCAGGATACAAAATCAATCCACAAAAGTCAGCAGCTTTTCTGTACACCAGCAATAGACAAACAGAAAAGGAAATTATGGAAACGATTCCATTTACAGTAGCCAAAAAAAGAATAAAGTACCTAGGGATCAACTTAACCAAGGACGTGACGGACCTATTCAATGAAAACTACAAAATCTAATAAGGGAAATCAAAGAAGACACAAGGAGATGGAAAGACCTCCCATGCTCATGGGTAGGCAGAATCAATA
>NW_025956603.1:0-31209 GCF_023159225.1 Perognathus longimembris pacificus
TTTTATCTCTCTTCCCTCACCACAAATCAGATTCTTCTGAGGAGTTCCCAGTACATTATCCTTTCCCCTGTGTAATTACCTTAACAAGCTCCAGCTTTTTTTATTGTCAGAAGGTTTACTCCCTGATATACAGCTGCCTACCCCCTTCGTCAGTGCAGGTCCTAAATGAGCTTTTTTCTCTGTTCCCTCACCACAATCCAGATTCTTTTGGGGAGTTACCAGTACAGTAACCATACCAGGAAGTACTTAATTTATTAAGCTACTGCTTTTCTTAATCTCAGTGGAGATATTTACTGATAATCAGCTACCTACGAAGCCTGTTCATGTCGTTCCTAAATGAGCTTTTATCTCTCTCCCCTCATCACAAATCAGATTCTTCTGAGGAGTTCCCAGTACAATATCCTTTCCCCTGTGTAATTACCTTAACAAGCTCCAGCTGTTTTTATTCTCAGAAGGTTTACTCCCTGATATACAGCTGCCTACCCCCTTCGTAAGTGCAGGTCCTAAATGAGCTTTTTTCTCTGTTCCCTCACCACAATCCAGATTCTTTTGGGGAGTTACCAGTACAGTAACCATACCAGGAAGTACTTAATTTATTAAGTTACTGCTGTTCTTAATCTCAGTGGAGATATTTACTGATAAACAGCTACCTACGCAGCATGTTCATGTCGTTCCTAAATGAGCTTTTATCTCTCTCCCCTCACCACAAATCAGATTCTTCTGAGGAGTTCCCAGTACATTATCCTTTCCCCTGTGTAATTACCTTAACAAGCTCCAGCTGTTTTTATTATCAGAAGGTTTACTCCCTGATATACAGCTGCCTACCCCCTTCGTCAGTGCAGGTCCTAAATGAGCATTTTTCTCTGTTCGCTCACCACAATCCAGATTCTTTTGGGGAGTTACCAGTACAGTAACCATACCAGGAAGTACTTAATTTATTAAGCTACTGCTTTTCTTAATCTCAGTGGAGATATTTACTGATAAACAGCTACCTACGCAGCATGTTCATGTCGTTCCTAAATGAGCTTTTTTCTTTCTCCCCTCAACACAAATCAGATTCTTCTGAGGATTTCCCAGTACATTATCCTTTCCCCTGTGTAATTACCTTAACAAGCTCCAGCTGGTTTTATTCTCAGAAGGTTTACTCCCTGATATACAGCTGCCTACCCCCTTTGTCAGTGCAGGTCCTAAATGAGCTTTTTTCTCTGTTCCCTCACCACAATCCAGATTCTTTTGGGGAGTTACCAGTACAGTAACCATACCAGGAAGTACTTAATTTATTAAGCTGCTGCTTTTCTTAACCTCAGTGGAGATATTTACTGATAAACAGCTACCTACGCAGCATGTTCATGTCGTTCCTAAATGAGCTTTTATCTCTCTCCCCTCACCACAAATGAGATTCTTCTGAGGAGTTCCCAGTACATTATCCTTTCCCCTGTGTAATTACCTTAACAAGCTCCAGCTGCTTTTTTTCTCAGAAGGTTTACTCCCTGATATACTGCTGCCTACCCCCTTCGTAAGTTCAGGTCCTAAATGAGCTTTTTCTCTGTTCCCTCACCACAATCCAGATTCTTTTGGGGAGTTACCAGTACAGTAACCATACCAGGAAGTACTTAATTTATTAAGCTACTGCTTTTCTTAATCTCAGTGGGGATATTTACTGATAAACAGCTACCTACGCAGCATGTTCATGTCGTTCCTAAATGAGCTTTTATCTCTCTCCCCTCACCACAAATCAGATTCTTCTGAGGAGTTCCCAGTACATTATCCTTTCCCCTGTGTAATTACCTTAACAAGCTCCAGCTGTTTTTATTCTCAGAAGGTTTACTCCCTGATATACAGCTTCCTACCCCCTTCATAAGTGCAGGTCCTAAATGAGCTTCTTTCTCTGTTCCCTCACCACAATCCAGATTCTTTTGGGGAGTTACCAGTACAGTAACCATACCAGGAAGTACTTAATTTATTAAGCTCCTGCTTTTCTTAATCTCAGTGGAGATATTTACTGATAAACAGCTACCTACGCAGCATATTCATGTCGTTCCTAAATGAGCTTTTATCTCTCTCCCCTCACCACAAATCAGATTCTTCTGAGGAGTTCCCAGTACATTATCCTTTCCCCTGTGTAATTACCTTAACAAGCTCCAGCTGTTTTTATTCTCAGAAGGTTTACTCCCTGATATACAGCTGCCTACCCCCTTCGTCAGTGCAGGTCCTAAATGAGCTTTTTTCTCTGTTCCCTCACCAAAATCCAGATTCTTTTGGGGAGTTACCAGTACAGTAACCATACCAGGAAGGTACTTAATTTATTAAGCTACTGCTTTTCTTAATCTCAGTGGAGATATTTACTGATAAACAGCTACCTACGCAGCATGTACATATCGTTCCTAAATGAGCTTTTATCTCTCTCCCCTCACCACAAATCAGATTCTTCTGAGGAGTTCCCAGTACATTATCCTTTCCCCTGTGTAATTACCTTAACAAGCACCAGCTGTTTTTATTATCAGAAGGTTTACTCCCTGATATACAGCTGCCTAACCCCTTCGTAAGTGCAGGTCCTAAATGAGCTTTTTTCTCTGTTCCCTCACCACAATCCAGATTCTTTTGGGGAGGTACCAGTACAGTAACCATACCAGGAAGTACTTAATTTATTAAGCTACTGCTTTTCTTAATCTCAGTGGAGATATTTACTGATAAACAGCTACCTACGCAGCATGTTCATGTCGTTCCTAAATGAGCTTTTATCTCTCTCCCCTCTCCACAAATCAGATTCTTCTGAGGAGTTCCCAGTACATTATCCTTTCCCCTGTGTAATTACCTTAACAAGCTCCAGCTGTTTTTATTCTCGGAAGGGATACTCCCTGATATACAGCTGCCTACCCCCTTCGTAAGTGCAGGTCCTAAATGAGCTTTTTTCTCTGTTCCCTCACCACAATCCAGATTCTTTTGGGGAGTTACCAGTACAGTACCCATACCAGGAAGTACTTAATTTATTAAGCTACTGCTTTTCTTAATCTCAGTGGAGATATTTACTGATAAACAGCTACCTACGCAGCATGTTCGTGTCGTTCCTAAATGAACTTTTATCTCTCTCCCCTCACCACAAATCAGATTCTGCTGAGGAGTTCCCAGTACATTATCCTTTCCCCTGTGTAATTACCTTAACAAGCTCCAGCTGTTTTTATTCTCAGAAGGTTTACTCCCTGATATACAGCTGCCTAACCCCTTCGTCATTGCAGGTCCTAAATGAGCTTTTTTCTCTGTTCCCTCACCAAAATCCAGATTCTTTTGGGGAGTTACCAGTACAGTAACCATACCAGGAAGTACGTAATACATTAAGCTACTGCTTTTCTTAATCTCAGTGGAGATATTTACTGATAAACAGCTCCCTACGCAGCATGTTCATGTCGTTCCTAAATGAGCATTTATCTCTCTCCCCTCACCACAAATCAGATTCTTCTGAGGAGTTCCCAGTACATTATCCTTTCCCCTGTGTAATTACCTTAACAAGCTCCAGCTGTTTTTATTCTCAGAGGGTTTACTCCCTGATATACAGCTGCCTACCCCCTTCGTAAATGCAGGTCCTAAATGAGCTTTTTTCTCTGTTCCCTCACCACAATCCAGATTATTTTGGGGAGTTACCAGTACAGTAACCATACCAGGAAGTACTTAATTTATTAAGCTACTGCTTTTCTTAATCTCAATGGAGATATTTACTGATAAACAGCTACCTACACAGCATGTTCATGTCGTTCCTAAATGAGCTTTTATCTCCCTCCCCTCACCACAAATCAGATTCTTCTGAATTGTTCCCAGTACATTATCATTTCCCCTGTGTAATTACCTTAACAAGCTCCAGCTGTTTTTATTCTCAGAAGGTTTACTCCCTGATATACAGCTGCCTACCCCCTTCGTAAGTGCAGGTCCTAAATGAGCTTTTTTCTCTGTTCCCTCACCACAATCCTGATGCTTCTGGGGAGTTACCAGTACAGTTACCATACCAGGAAGTACTTAATTTATTAAGCTACAGCTTTCCTTAATCTCAGTGGAGATATTTACTGATAAACAGCTACCTACGCAGCATATTCATGTCCTTCCTAAATGAGCTTTTATCTCTCTCCCCTCACCACAAATCAGATTCTTCTGAGGAGTTCCCAGTACATTATCCTTTCCCCTGTGTAATTACCTTAACAAGCTCCAGCTGTTTTTATTATCAGAAGGTTTACTCCCTGATATACAGCTGCCTACCCCCTTCGTCAGTGCAGGTCCTAAATGAGCATTTTTCTCTGTTCGCTCACCACAATCCAGATTCTTTTGGGGAGTTACCAGTACAGTAACCATACCAGGAAGTACTTAATTTATTAAGCTACTGCTTTTCTTAATCTCAGTGGAGATATTTACTGATAAACAGCTACCTACGCAGCATGTTCATGTCGTTCCTAAATGAGCTTTTTTCTTTCTCCCCTCAACACAAATCAGATTCTTCTGAGGATTTCCCAGTACATTATCCTTTCCCCTGTGTAATTACCTTAACAAGCTTCAGCTGGTTTTATTCTCAGAAGGTTTACTCCCTGATATACAGCTGCCTACCCCCTTTGTCAGTGCAGGTCCTAAATGAGCTTTTTTCTCTGTTCCCTCACCACAATCCAGATTCTTTTGGGGAGTTACCAGTACAGTAACCATACCAGGAAGTACTTAATTTATTAAGCTGCTGCTTTTCTTAACCTCAGTGGAGATATTTACTGATATACAGCTACCTACGCAGCATGTTCATGTCGTTCCTAAATGAGCTTTTATCTCTCTCCCCTCACCACAAATGAGATTCTTCTGAGGAGTTCCCAGTACATTATCCTTTCCCCTGTGTAATTACCTTAACAAGCTCCAGCTGCTTTTTTTCTCAGAAGGTTTACTCCCTGATATACTGCTGCCTACCCCCTTCGTAAGTTCAGGTCCTAAATGAGCTTTTTCTCTGTTCCCTCACCACAATCCAGATTCTTTTGGGGAGTTACCAGTACAGTAACCATACCAGGAAGTACTTAATTTATTAAGCTACTGCTTTTCTTAATCTCAGTGGGGATATTTACTGATAAACAGCTACCTACGCAGCATGTTCATGTCGTTCCTAAATGAGCTTTTATCTCTCTCCCCTCACCACAAATCAGATTCTTCTGAGGAGTTCCCAGTACATTATCCTTTCCCCTGTGTAATTACCTTAACAAGCTCCAGCTGTTTTTATTCTCAGAAGGTTTACTCCCTGATATACAGCTTCCTACCCCCTTCATAAGTGCAGGTCCTAAATGAGCTTCTTTCTCTGTTCCCTCACCACAATCCAGATTCTTTTGGGGAGTTACCAGTACAGTAACCATACCAGGAAGTACTTAATTTATTAAGCTCCTGCTTTTCTTAATCTCAGTGGAGATATTTACTGATAAACAGCTACCTACGCAGCATATTCATGTCGTTCCTAAATGAGCTTTTATCTCTCTCCCCTCACCACAAATCAGATTCTTCTGAGGAGTTCCCAGTACATTATCCTTTCCCCTGTGTAATTACCTTAACAAGCTCCAGCTGTTTTTATTCTCAGAAGGTTTACTCCCTGATATACAGCTGCCTACCCCCTTCGTCAGTGCAGGTCCTAAATGAGCTTTTTTCTCTGTTCCCTCACCAAAATCCAGATTCTTTTGGGGAGTTACCAGTACAGTAACCATACCAGGAAGGTACTTAATTTATTAAGCTACTGCTTTTCTTAATCTCAGTGGAGATATTTACTGATAAACAGCTACCTACGCAGCATGTACATATCGTTCCTAAATGAGCTTTTATCTCTCTCCCCTCACCACAAATCAGATTCTTCTGAGGAGTTCCCAGTACATTATCCTTTCCCCTGTGTAATTACCTTAACAAGCACCAGCTGTTTTTATTATCAGAAGGTTTACTCCCTGATATACAGCTGCCTAACCCCTTCGTAAGTGCAGGTCCTAAATGAGATTTTTTCTCTGTTCCCTCACCACAATCCAGATTCTTTTGGGGAGGTACCAGTACAGTAACCATACCAGGAAGTACTTAATTTATTAAGCTACTGCTTTTCTTAATCTCAGTGGAGATATTTACTGATAAACAGCTACCTACGCAGCATGTTCATGTCGTTCATAAATGAGCTTTTATCTCTCTCCCCTCTCCACAAATCAGATTCTTCTGAGGAGTTCCCAGTACATTATCCTTTCCCCTGTGTAATTACCTTAACAAGCTCCAGCTGTTTTTATTCTCGGAAGGGATACTCCCTGATATACAGCTGCCTACCCCCTTCGTAAGTGCAGGTCCTAAATGAGCTTTTTTCTCTGTTCCCTCACCACAATCCAGATTCTTTTGGGGAGTTACCAGTACAGTACCCATACCAGGAAGTACTTAATTTATTAAGCTACTGCTTTTCTTAATCTCAGTGGAGATATTTACTGATAAACAGCTACCTACGCAGCATGTTCGTGTCGTTCCTAAATGAACTTTTATCTCTCTCCCCTCACCACAAATCAGATTCTGCTGAGGAGTTCCCAGTACATTATCCTTTCCCCTGTGTAATTACCTTAACAAGCTCCAGCTGTTTTTATTCTCAGAAGGTTTACTCCCTGATATACAGCTGCCTAACCCCTTCGTCATTGCAGGTCCTAAATGAGCTTTTTTCTCTGTTCCCTCACCACAATCCAGATTCTTTTGGGGAGTTACCAGTACAGTAACCATACCAGGAAGTACGTAATACATTAAGCTACTGCTTTTCTTAATCTCAGTGGAGATATTTACTGATAAACAGCTCCCTACGCAGCATGTTCATGTCGTTCCTAAATGAGCTTTTATCTCTCTCCCCTCACCACAAATCAGATTCTTCTGAGGAGTTCCCAGTACATTATCCTTTCCCCTGTGTAATTACCTTAACAAGCTCCAGCTGTTTTTATTCTCAGAGGGTTTACTCCCTGATATACAGCTGCCTACCCCCTTCGTAAATGCAGGTCCTAAATGAGCTTTTTTCTCTGTTCCCTCACCACAATCCAGATTATTTTGGGGAGTTACCAGTACAGTAACCATACCAGGAAGTACTTAATTTATTAAGCTACTGCTTTTCTTAATCTCAATGGAGATATTTACTGATAAACAGCTACCTACACAGCATGTTCATGTCGTTCCTAAATGAGCTTTTATCTCCCTCCCCTCACCACAAATCAGATTCTTCTGAATTGTTCCCAGTACATTATCATTTCCCCTGTGTAATTACCTTAACAAGCTCCAGCTGTTTTTATTCTCAGAAGGTTTACTCCCTGATATACAGCTGCCTACCCCCTTCGTAAGTGCAGGTCCTAAATGAGCTTTTTTCTCTGTTCCCTCACCACAATCCTGATTCTTTTGGGGAGTTACCAGTACAGTTACCATACCAGGAAGTACTTAATTTATTAAGCTACAGCTTTCCTTAATCTCAGTGGAGATATTTACTGATAAACAGCTACCTACGCAGCATATTCATGTCGTTCCTAAATGAGCTTTTATCTCTCTCCCCTCACCACAAATCAGATTCTTATGAGGAGTTCCCAGTACATTATCCTTTCCCCTGTGTAATTACCTTAACAAGCTCCAGCTGTTTTTATTCTCAGAAGTTTTACTCCCTGATATACAGCTTCCTACCCCCTTCGTAAGTGCAGGTCCTAAATGAGCTTTTTTCTCTGTTCCCTCACCACAATCCAGATTCTTTTGGGGAGTTACCAGTACAGTAACCATACCAGGAAGTACTTAATTTATTAAGCTACTGCTTTGCTTAATCTCAGTGGAGATATTTACTGATAAACAGCTACGTACGCAGCATGTTCATGTCGTTCCTAAATGAGCTTTTATCTCTCTCCCCTCACCACAAATCAGATTCTTCTGAGGAGTTCCCAGTACATTATCCTTTCCCCTGTGTAATTACCTTAACAAGCTCCAGCTGTTTTTATTCTCAGAAGGTTTACTCCCTGATATACAGCTGCCTACCCCCTTCGTAAGTGCAGGTCCTAAATGAGCTTTTTTCTCTGTTCCCTCACCAAAATCCAGATTCTTTTGGGGAGGTACCAATACAGTAACCATACCAGGAAGTACTTAATTTATTAAGCTACTGCTTTTCTTAATCTCAGTGGAGATATTTACTGATAAACAGCTACCTACGCAGCATGTTCATGTCGTTCCTAAATGAGCTTTTATCTCTCTCCCCTCACCACAAATCAGATTCTTCTGAGGAGTTCCCAGTACATTATCCTTTCCCCTGTGTAATTACCTTAACAAGCTCCAGCTGTTTTTATTCTCGGAAGGTTTACTCCCTGATATACAGCTGCCTACCCCCTTCGTAAGTGCAGGTCCTAAATGAGCTTTTTTCTCTGCTAAGTCACCACAATCCAGATTCTTTTGGTGAGTTACCAGTACAGCAACCATACCAGGAAGTACTTAATTTATTAAGCTACTGCTTTTCTTAATCTCAGTTTAGATATTTACTGATAAACAGCTACCTACGCAGCATGTTCATGTCGTTCCTAAATGAGCTTTTATCTCTCTCCCCTCACCACAAATCAGATTCTTCTGAGGTGTTCCCAGTACATTATCCTTTCCCCTGTGTAATTACCTTAACAAGCTCCAGCTGTTTTTATTCTCTGAAGGTTTACTCCCTGATATACAGCTGCCTACCCCCTTCGTAAGTGCAGGTCCTAAATGAGCTTTTTTCTCTGTTCCCTCACCACAATCCAGATTCTTTTGGGGAGTTACCAGTACAGTAACCATACCAGGAAGTACTTAATTTATTAAGCTACTGCTTTTCTTAATCTCAGTGGAGATATTTACTGATAAACAGCTACCTACGGAGCATGTTCATGTCGTTCCTAAATGAGCTTTTATCTCTCTCCCCTCACCACAAATCAGATTCTTCTGAGGAGTTCCCAGTACATTATCCTTTGCCCTGTGTAATTACCTTAACAAGCTCCAGCTGTTTTTATTCTCAGAAGGTTTACTCCCTGATATACAGCTGCCTACCCCCTTCGTAAGTGCAGGTCCTAAATGAGCTTTTTTTTTCTGTTTCCTCACCACAATCCAGATTCTTTTGGGGAGTTACCAGTACAGTAACCATACCAGGAAGTACTTAATTTATTAAGCTACTGCTTTTCTTAATCTCAGTGGAGATATTTACTGATAAACAGCTACCTACGCAGCATGTTCATGTCGTTCCTAAATGAGCTTTTATCTCTCTCCCCTCACCACCAATCAGATTCTTCTGAGGAGTTCCCAGTACATTATCCTTTGCCCTGTGTAATTACCTTAACAAGCTCCAGCTGTTTTTATTCTCAGAAGGTTTAATCCCTGATATACAGCTGCCTACCCAATTCGTAAGTGCAGGTCCTAAATGAGCTTTTTTCTCTCTTCCCTCACCACAATCCAGATTCTTTTGGGGAGTTACCAGTACAGTAACCATACCAGGAAGTACTTAATTTATTAGGCTACTGCTTTTCTTAATCTCAGTGTAGATATTTACTGACAAACAGCTACCTACGCAGCATGTTCATGCGTTCCTAAGTGAGCTTTTATCTCTGTCCCCTCACCAGAAATCAGATTCTTCTGAGGAGTTCCCAGTACATTATCCTTTCCCCTGTGTAATTACCTTAACAAGCTCCAGCTGTTTTTATTCTCAGAAGGTTTACTCCCTGATATACAGCTGCCTACCCCCTTCGTAAGTGCAGGTCCTAAATGAGCTTTTTTCTCTGTTCCCTCACCACAATCCAGATTCTTTTGGGGAGTTACCAGTACAATAACCATACCAGGAAGTACTTAATTTATTAAGCTACTGCTTTTCTTAATCTCAGTGGAGATATTTACTGATAAACAGCTACGTATGCAGCATGTTCATGTCGTTCCTAAATGAGCTTTTATCTCTCTCCCCTCACCACAAATCAGATTCTTCTGAGGAGTTCCCAGTACATTATCCTTTCCCCTGTGTAATTACCTTAACAAGCTCCAGCTGTTTTTATTCTCAGAAGGTTTACTCCCTGATATACAGCTGCCTACCCCCTTCGTAAGTGCAGGTCCTAAATGAGCTTTTTTCTCTGTTCCCTCACCAAAATCCAGATTCTTTTGGGGAGTTACCAGTACAGTAACCATACCAGGAAGGTACTTAATTTATTAAGCTACTGCTTTTCTTAATCTCAGTGGAGATATTTACTGATAAACAGCTACCTACGCAGCATGTACATATCGTTCCTAAATGAGCTTTTATCTCTCTCCCCTCACCACAAATCAGATTCTTCTGAGGAGTTCCCAGTACATTATCCTTTCCCCTGTGTAATTACCTTAACTAGCTCCAGCTGTTTTTATTCTCGGAAGGGATACTCCCTGATATACAGCTGCCTACCCCCTTCGTAAGTGCAGGTCCTAAATGAGCTTTTTTCTCTGTTCCCTCACCACAATCCAGATTCTTTTGGGGAGTTACCAGTACAGTAACCATACCAGGAAGTACTTAATTTATTAAGCTACTGCTTTTCTTAATCTCAGTGGAGATATTTACTGATAAACAGCTACCTACGCAGCATGTTCATGTCGTTCCTAAATGAGCTTTTATCTCTCTCCCCTCACCACAAATCAGATTCTTCTGAGGAGTTCCCAGTACATTATCCTTTCCCCTGTGTAATTACCTTAACAAGCTCCAGCTGTTTTTATTATCAGAAGGTTTACTCCCTGATATACAGCTGCCTACCCCCTTCGTCAGTGCAGGTCCTAAATGACCATTTTTCTCTGTTCGCTCACCACAATCCAGATTCTTTTGGGGAGTTACCAGTACAGTAACCATACCAGGAAGTACTTACCTTATTAAGCTACTGCTTTTCTTAATCTCAGTGGAGATATTTACTGATAAACAGCTACCTACGCAGCATGTTCATGTCGTTCCTAAATGAGCTTTTATCTCTCTCCCCTCACCACAAATCAGATTCTTCCTAATTGTTCCCAGTACATTATCCTTTCCCATGTGTAATTACCTTAACAAGCTCCAGCTGTTTTTATTCTCAGAAGGTTTACTCCCTGATATACTGCGGCCTACCCCGTTCATAAGTGCAGGTCCTAAATGAGCTTTTTTTTCTGTTCTCTCACCACAATCCAGATTCTTTTGGGGAGTTACCAGTACAGTAACCATACCAGGAAGTACTTAATTTATTAAGCTACTGCTTTTCTTAATCTCAGTGGAGATATTTACAGATAAACAGCTACCTACGCAGCATGTTCATGTCGTTCCTAAATGAGCTTTTATCTCTCTCCCCTCACCACAAATCAGATTCTTCTGAGGAGTTCCCAGTACATTATGCTTTCCCCTGTGTAATTAACTTAACAAGCTCCAGCTGTTTTTATTCTCAGAAGGTTTAATCCCTGATATACAGCTGCCTACCCAATTCGTAAGTGCAGGTCATAAATGAGCTTTTTTCTCTCTTCCCTCACCACATTCCAGATTCTTTTGGGGAGTTACCAGTACAGTAACCATACCAGGAAGTACTTAATTTATTAAGCTACTGCTTTTCTTAATCTCAGTGGAGATATTTACTGATAAACAGCTACCTACGCAGCATGTTCATGTCGTTCCTAAATGAGCTTTTATCTCTCTCCCCTCACCACAAATCAGATTCTTCCTAATTGTTCCCAGTACATTATCCTTTCCCTTGTGTAATTACCTTAACAAGCTCCAGCTGTTTTTATTCTCAGAAGGTTTACTCCCTGATATACTGCTGCCTACCCCCTTCATAAGTGCAGGTCCTAAATGAGCTTTTATCTCTCTCCCCTCACCACAAATCAGATTCTTCTGAGGAGTTCCCAGTACATTATCCTTTCCCCTGTGTAATTAACTTAACAAGCTCCAGCTGTTTTTATTCTCAGAAGGTTTAATCCCTGATATACAGCTGCCTACCCAATTCATAAGTGCAGGTCCTAAATGAGCTTTTTTCTCTCTTCCCTCACCACAATCCAGATTCTTTTGGGGAGTTACCAGTACAGTAACCATACCAGGAAGTACTTAATTTATTAAGCTACTGCTTTTCTTAATCTCAGTGGAGATATTTACTGATAAACAGCTACCTACGCAGCATGTTCATGTCGTTCCTAAATGAGCTTTTATCTCTCTCCCCTCACCACAAATCAGATTCTTCTGTGGAGTTCCCAGTACATTATCCTTTGCCCTGTGTAATTACCTTAACAAGCTCCAGCTGTTTTTATTCTCAGAAGGTTTACTCCCTGATATACAGCTGCCTACCCCCTTCGTAAGTGCAGGTCCTAAATGAGCTTTTTTCTCTGTTCCCTCACGTCAATCCAGATTCTTTTGGGGAGTTACCAGTACAGTAACCATACCAGGAAGTACTTAATTTATTAAGCTACTGCTGTTCTTAATCTCAGTGGAGATATTTACTGATAAACAGCTACCTACGCAGCATGTTCATGTCGTTCCTATATGAGCTTTTATCTCTCTCCCCTCACCACAAATCAGACTCTTCTGAGGAGTTCCCAGTACTTTATAATTTCCCCTGTGTAATTACCTTAACAAGCTCCAGCTGTTTTTATTCTCAGAAGGTTTACTCCCTGATATACAGCTGCCTACCCCCTTCGTAAGTGCAGGTCTTAAATGAGCATTTTTCTCTGTTCCCTCACCACAATCCAGATTCTTTTGGGGAGTTACCATTACAGTAACCATACCAGGAAGTCCTTAATTTATTAAGCTACTGCTTTTCTTAATCTCAGTGGAGATATTTACTGATAAACAACTACCTACGCAGCATGTTCATGTCGTTCCTAAATGAGATTTTATCTCTCTCCCCTCACCACAAATCAGATTCTTCTGAGGAGTTCCCAGTACATTATCCTTTCCCCTGTGTAATTACCTTAACAAGCTCCAGCTGTTTTTATTATAAGAAGGTTTACTCCCTGATATACAGCTGCCTACCCCCTTCGTCAGTGCAGGTCCTAAATGAGCATTTTTCTCTGTTCGCTCACCACAATCCAGATTCTTTTGGGGAGTTACCAGTACAGTAACCATACCAGGAAGTACTTAATTTATTAAGCTACTGCTTTTCTTAATCTCAGTGGAGATATTTACTGATAAACAGCTACCTACGCAGCATGTTCATGTCGTTCCTAAATGAGCTTTTTTCTTTCTCCCCTCAACACAAATCAGATTCTTCTGAGGAGTTCCCAGTACATTATCCTTTCCCCTGTGTAATTACCTTAACAAGCTCCAGCTGGTTTTATTCTCAGAAGGTTTACTCCCTGATATACAGCTGCCTACCCCCTTCGTCAGTGCAGGTCCTAAATGAGCTTTTTTCTCTGTTCCCTCACCACAATCCAGATTCTTTTGGGGAGTTACCAGTACAGTAACCATACCAGGAAGTACTTAATTTATTAAGCTGCTGCTTTTCTTAATCTCAGTGGAGATATTTACTGATAAACAGCTACCTACGCAGCATGTTCATGTCGTTCCTAAATGAGCTTTTATCTCTCTCCCCTCACCACAAATGAGATTCTTCTGAGGAGTTCCCAGTACATTATCCTTTCCCCTGTGTAATTACCTTAACAAGCTCCAGCTGCTTTTTTTCTCAGAAGGTTTACTCCCTGATATACTGCTGCCTACCCCTTCGTAAGTTCAGGTCCTAAATGAGCTTTTTCTCTGTTCCCTCACCACAATCCAGATTCTTTTGGGGAGTTACCAGTACAGTAACCATACCAGGAAGTACTTAATTTATTAAGCTACTGCTTTTCTTAATCTCAGTGGGGATATTTACTGATAAACAGCTACCTACTCAGCATGTTCATGTCGTTCCTAAATGAGCTTTTATCTCTCTCCCCTCACCACAAATCAGATTCTTCTGAGGAGTTCCCAGTACATTATCCTTTCCCCTGTGTAATTACCTTAACAAGCTCCAGCTGTTTTTATTCTCAGAAGGTTTACTCCCTGATATACAGCTGCCTACCCCCTTCATAAGTGCAGGTCCTAAATGAGCTTCTTTCTCTGTTCCCTCACCACAATCCAGATTCTTTTGGGGAGTTACCAGTACAGTAACCATACCAGGAAGTACTTAATTTATTATGCTCCTGCTTTTCTTAATCTCAGTGGAGATATTTACTGATAAACAGCTACCTACGCAGCATATTCATGTCGTTCCTAAATGAGCTTTTATCTCTCTCCCCTCACCACAAATCAGATTCTTCTGAGGAGTTCCCAGTACATTATACTTTCCCCTGTGTAATTACCTTAACAAGCTCCAGCTGTTTTTATTCTCAGAAGGTTGACTCCCTGATATACAGCTGCCTACCCCCTTCGTAAGTGCAGGTCCTAAATGAGCTTTTTTCTCTGTTCCCTCACCACAATCCAGATTCTTTTGGGGAGTTACCAGTTCAGTAACCATACCAGGAAGTACTTAATTTATTAAGCTACTGCTTTTCTTAATCTCAGTGGAGATATTTACTGATAAACAGCTACCTACGCAGCATGTTCATGACGTTCCTAAATGAGCTTTTATCTCTCTCCCCTCACCACAAATGAGAATCTTCTGAGGAGTTCCCAGTACATTATCCTTTCCACTGTGTAATTACCTTAACAAGCTCCAGCTGTTTTTATTCTCAGAAGGTATACTCCCTGATATACAGCTGCCTACCCCCTTCGTAAGTGCAGGTCCTAAATGAGCTTTTATCTCTCTCCCCCACCACAAGTCAGATTCTTCTGCGGAGATCCCAGTTCATTATCCTTTCCCCTGTGTAATTACCTTAACAAGCTCCAGCTGTTTTTATTCTCAGAAGGTTTACTCCCTGATATACAGCTGCCTAACCCCTTCGTAAGTGCAGGTCCTAAATGAGCTTTTTTCTCTGTTCCCTCACCACAATCCAGATTCTTTTGGGGAGTTACCAGTACAGTAACCATACCAGGAAGTACTTAATTCATTAAGCTACTGCTTTTCTTAATCTCAGTGGAGATATTTCCTGATAAACAGCTACGTGTGCAGCATGTTCATGTCATTCTTATATGAGCTTTTATCTCAATCCCCTCACCACAAATCAGATTCTTCTGAGGAGTTCCAAGTACATTATCCTTTGCCCTGTGTAATTACCTTAACAAGCTCCAGCTGTTTTTATTCTCAGAAGGTTTACTCCCAGATATACTGCGGCCTACCCCCTTCTTAAGTGCAGGTCTTTAATGAGCTTTTTTCTCTGTTCCCTCACCACAATCCAGATTCTTTTGGGGAGTTACCAGTACAGTAACCATACCAGGAAGTACTTAATTTATTAAGCTACTGCTTTTCTAAATCTCAGTGGAGATATTTACTGATAAACAGGTACCTACGCAGCATGTTAATGTCGTTCCTAAATGAGCTTTTATCTCTCTCCCCTCACCACAAATCAGATTCTTCTGAGGAGTTCCCAGTACATTATCCTTTCCCCTGTGTAATTACCTTAACAAGCTCCAGCTGTTTTTATTCTCAGAAGGTTTACTCCCTGATACAGCTGCCTACCCCCTTCGTAAGTGCAGGTGCTAAATGAGCTTTTTTCTCTGTTCCCTCACCACAATCCAGATTCTTTTGGGGAGTTACAAGTACAGTAACCATACCAGGAAGTACTTAATTTATTAAGCTACTGCTTTTCTAAATCTCAGTGGAGATATTTACTGATAAACAGCTACATACGCAGCATGTTCATGTCGTTCCTAAATGAGCTTTTATCTCTCTCCCCTCACCACAAATCAGATTCTTCTGAGGAGTTCCCAGTACATTATCCTTTCCCCTGTGTAATTACCTTAACAAGCTCCAGCTGTTTTTATTCTCAGAAGGTTTACTCCCTGATATACAGCTGCCTACCCCCTTCGTAAGTGCAGGTCCTAAATGAGCTATTTTCTCTGTTCCCTCACCACAATCCAGATTGTTTTGGGGAGTTACCAGTACAGTCACCATACCAGGAAGTACATAATTTATTAAGGTACTGGTTTTCTTAATCTCAGTGGAGATATTTACTGATAAACAGCTACATACGCAGCACGTTCATGTCGTTCCTAAATGAGCTTTTATCTCTCTCCCATCACCACAAATCAGATTCTTCTGAGGAGTTCCCAGTACATTATCCTTTCCCCTGTGTAATTACCTTAACAAGCTCCAGCTGTTTTTATTCTCAGAAGGTTTACTCCCTGATATACAGCTGCCTACCCCCTTCGTAAGTGCAGGTCCTATATGAGCTTTTTTCTCTGTTCCCTCACCACAATCCAGATTCTTTTGGGGAGTTACCAGTACAGTAACCATACCAGGAAGTACTTAATTTATTAAGCTACTGCTTTTCTAAATCTCAGTGGAGATATTTACTGATAAACAGCTACATACGCAGCATGTTCATGTCGTTCCTAAATGAGCTTTTATCTCTCTCCCCTCACCACAAATCAGATTCTTCTGAGCAGTTCCCAGTACATTATCCTTTCCCCTGTGTAATTACCTTAACAAGCTCCAGCTGTTTTTATTCTCAGAAGGTTTACTCCCTGATATACAGCTGCCTACCCACTTCGTAAGTGCAGGTCCTATATGAGATTTTTTCTCTGTTCCCTCACCACAATCCAGATTCCTTTGAGGAGTTACCAGTACAGTAACCATACCAGGAAGTACTTAATTATTATTGTTTTTTTTTGGCCAGTCCTTGGCCTTGGACTCAGGGCCTGAGCACTGTCCCTCGCTTCTTCCCGCTCAAGGCTAGCACTGTGCCTCTTGATCCACAGCGCCGCTTCTGGCCGTTTTCTGTATATGTGGTGCTGGGGAATCGAACCTAGGGCCTCGTGTATCCGAGGCAGGCACTCTTGCCACTAGGCTATATCCCCAGCCCCAGGAAGTACTTAATTATAATCTACTGCTTTTCTTAATCTTAGTGGAGATATTTACTGATAAACAGCTACGTACCCAGCATGTTCATGTCGTTCCTAAATGAGCTTTTATCTCTCTCCCCTCACCACAAATCAGATTCTTCTGAGGAGTTCCCAGTACATTATCCTTTCCCCTGTGTAATTACCTTAACAAGCTCCAGCTGTTTTTATTCTCAGAAGGTTTACTCCCTGATACAGCTGCCTACCCCCTTCGTAAGTGCAGGTGCTAAATGAGCTTTTTTCTCTGTTCCCTCACCACAATCCAGATTCTTTTGGGGAGTTACAAGTACAGTAACCATACCAGGAAGTACTTAATTTATTAAGCTACTGCATTTCTAAATCTCAGTGGAGATATTTACTGATAAACAGCTACATACGCAGCATGTTCATGTCGTTCCTAAATGAGCTTTTATCTCTCTCCCCTCACCACAAATCAGATTCTTCTGAGGAGTTCCCAGTACATTATCCTTTCCCCTGTGTAATTACCTTAACAAGCTCCAGCTGTTTTTATTCTCAGAAGGTTTACTCCCTGATATACAGCTGCCTAACCCTTCGTAAGTGCAGGTCCTAAATGAGCTATTTTCTCTGTTCCCTCACCACAATCCAGATTGTTTTGGGGAGTTACCAGTACAGTCACCATACCAGGAAGTACATAATTTATTAAGGTACTGGTTTTCTTAATCTCAGTGGAGATATTTACTGATAAACAGCTACATACGCAGCATGTTCATGTCGTTCCTAAATGAGCTTTTATCTCTCTCCCCTCACCACAAATCAGATTCTTCTGAGGAGTTCCCAGTACATTATCCTTTCCCCTGTGTAATTACCTTAACAAGCTCCAGCTGTTTTTATTCTCAGAAGGTTTACTCCCTGATATACAGCTGCCTACCCCCTTCGTAAGTGCAGGTCCTATATGAGCTTTTTTCTCTGTTCCCTCACCACAATCCAGATTCTTTTGGGGAGTTACCAGTACAGTAACCATACCAGGAAGTACTTAATTTATTAAGCTACTGCTTTTCTAAATCTCAGTGGAGATATTTACTGATAAACAGCTACATACGCAGCATGTTCATGTCGTTCCTAAATGAGCTTTTATCTCTCTCCCCTCACCACAAATCAGATTCTTCTGAGGAGTTCCCAGTACATTATCCTTTCCCCTGTGTAATTACCTTAACAAGCTCCAGCTGTTTTTATTCTCAGAAGGTTTACTCCCTGATATACAGCTGCCTACCCACTTCGTAAGTGCAGGTCCTATATGAGATTTTTTCTCTGTTCCCTCACCACAATCCAGATTCCTTTGAGGAGTTACCAGTACAGTAACCATACCAGGAAGTACTTAATTATTATTGTTTTTTTTTGGCCAGTCCTTGGCCTTGGACTCAGGGCCTGAGCACTGTCCCTCGCTTCTTCCCGCTCAAGGCTAGCACTGTGCCTCTTGATCCACAGCGCCGCTTCTGGCCGTTTTCTGTATATGTGGTGCTGGGGAATCGAACCTAGGGCCTCGTGTATCCGAGGCAGGCACTCTTGCCACTAGGCTATATCCCCAGCCCCAGGAAGTACTTAATTATAAGCTACTGCTTTTCTTAATCTCAGTGGAGATATTTACTGATAAACATCTACCTACGCAGCACGTTCATGTCGTTCCTAAATGAGCTTTTATCTCTCTCCCCTCACCACAATTCAGATTCTTCTGAGGAGTTCCCAGTACATTATCCTTTCCCCTGTGTAATTACCTTAACAAGCTCCAGCTGTTTTTATTCTCAGAAGATTTACTCCCTGATATACAGCTGCCTACCCCCTTCGTAAGTGCAGGTCCTAAATGAGCTATTTTCTCTGTTCCCTCAACACAATCCAGATTCTTTTGGGGAGTTACCAGTACAGTCACCATACCAGGAAGTACATAATTTATTAAGTTACTGGTTTTCTTAATCTCAGTGGAGATATTTACTGATAAACAGCTACCTACGCAGCATGTTCATGTCGTTCCTAAATGAGCTTTTATCTCTCTCCCCTCACCACAAATCAGATTCTTCTGAGGAGTTCCCAGTACATTATCGTTTCCCCTGTGTAATTACCTTAACAAGCTCCAGCTGTTTTTATTCTCAGAAGGTTTACTCCCTGATATACAGCTGCCTACCCCCTTGGTAAGTGCAGGTCCTAAATGAGCTTTTTTCTCTGTTCCCTCACCACAATCCAGATTCTTTTGGGAAGTTACCAGTACAGTAACTATACCAGGAAGTACTTAATTTATTAAGCTACTGCTTTTCTTAATCTCAGTGGAGATATTTACTGATAAACAGCTACCTACGCAGCATGTTCATGTCGTTCCTAAATGAGCTTTTATCTCTCTCCCCTCACCACAAATGAGATTCTTCTGAGGAGTTCCCAGTACATTATCCTTTCCCCTGTGTAATTACCTTAACAAGCTCCAGCTGTTTTTATTCTTAGAAGGTTTACTCCCTGATATACAGCTGCCTAACCCCTTCGTAAGTGCAGGTCCTAAATGAGCTTTTTTCTCTGTTCCCTCACCACAATCCAGATTCTTTTGGGGAGTTACCAGTACAGTAACCATACCAGGAAGTACTTAATTCATTAAGCTACTGCTTTTCTTAATCTCAGTGGAGATATTTCCTGAAACAGCTACGTGTGCAGCATGTTCATGTCGTTCTTAAATGAGCTTTTATCTCTCTCCCCTCACCACAAATCAGATTCTTCTGAGGAGTTCCAAGTACATTATCCTTTCCCCTGTGTAATTACCTTAACAAGCTCCAGCTGTTTTTATTCTCAGAAGGTTTACTCCCAGATATACTGCGGCCTACCCCCTTCGTAAGTGCAGGTCTTTAATGAGCTTTTTTCTCTGTTCCCTCACCACAATCCAGATTCTTTTGGGGAGTTACCAGTACAGTAACCATACCAGGAAGTACTTAATTTATTAAGCTACTGCTTTTCTAAATCTCAGTGGAGATATTTACTGATAAACAACTACCTACGCAGCATGTTCATGTCGTTCCTAAATGAGCTTTTATCTCTCTCCCCTCACCACAAATCAGATTCTTCTGAGGAGTTCCCAGTACATTATCCTTTCCCCTGTGTAATTACCTTAACAAGCTCCAGCTGTTTTTATTCTCAGAAGGTTTACTCCCTGATATAAAGCTGCCTACCCCCTTCGTAAGTGCAGGTCCTATATGAGATTTTTTCTCTGTTCCCTCACCACAATCCAGATCCTTTTGGGGAGTTACCAGTACAGTAACCATACCAGGAAGTACTTAATTTATTAAGCTACTGCTTTTCTTAATCTCAGTGGAGATATTTACTGATAAACAGCTACCTACGCAGCATGTTCATGTCGTTCCTAAATGAGCTTTTATCTCTCTCCCCTCACCACAAATCAAATTCTTCTGAGGAGTTCCCAGTACATTATCCTTTCCCCTGTGTAATTACCTTAACAAGCTCCAGCTGTTTTTATTCTCAGAAGGTTTACTCCCTGATATACAGCTGCCTACCCCCTTCGTAAGTGCAGGTCCTAAATGAGCTTTTTTCTCAGTTCCCTCACCACAATCCAGATTCTTTTGGGGAGTTACCAGTACAGTAACCATTCCAGGAAGTACTTAATTTATTAAGCTACTGCTTTTCTTAATCTCAGTGGAGATATTTACTGATAAACAGCTACCTACGCAGCATGTTCATGTCGTTCCTAAATGAGCTTTTATCTCTCTCCCCTCACCACAAGTCAGATTCTTCTGAGGAGTTCCCAGTACATTATCCTTTCCCCTGTGTAATTACCTTAACAAGCTCCAGCTGTTTTTATTCTCAGAAGGTTTACTCCCTGATATACAGCTGCCTACCCCCTTCGTAAGTGCAGGTCCTATATGAGCTTTTTTCTCTGATCCCTCACCACAATCCAGATTCTTTTGGGGAGTTACCAGTACAGTAACCATACCAGGAAGTACTTAATTTATTAAGCTACTGCTTTGCTTAATCTCAGTGGAGATATTTACTGATAAACAGCTACCTACGCAGCATGTTCATGTCGTTCCTAAATGAGCTTTTATCTCTCTCCTCTCACCACAAATCAGATTCTTCTGAGGAGTTCCCAGTACATTATCCTTTCCCCTGTGTAATTAAAATAACAAACTCCAGCTGTTTTTATTCTCAGAAGGTTTACTCCCTGATATACAGCTGCCTACCGCCTTCGTAAGTGCAGGTCCTAAATGAGCTATTTACTCTGTTCCCTCACCACAATCTAGATTCTTTTGGGGAGTTACCAGTACAGTCACCATACCCGGAAGTACATAATTTATTAAGCTACTGCTTTTCTTAATCTCAGTGGAGATATTTACTGATAAACAGCTTCCTACGCAGCATGTTCATGTCGTTCCTAAATGAGCTTTTATCTCTCTCCCCTCACCACAAATCAGATTCTTCTGAGGAGTTCCCAGTACATTATCCTTTCCCCTGTGTAATTACCTTAACAAGCTCCAGATGTTTTTATTCTCAGAAGGTTTACTCCCTGATATACAGTTGCCTACCCCCTTTGTAAGTGCAGGTCCTATATGAGCTTTTTTCTCTGTTACCTCATCCCAATCCAGATTCTTTTGGGGAGTTACCAGTACAGTAAACATACCAGGAAGTACTTAATTTATTAAGCTACTGCTTTTCTTAATCTCAGTGGAGATATTTACTGATAAACAGCTACCTACGCAGCGCGTTCATGTCGTTCCTAAATGATCTTTTATCTCTCTCCACTCTCCACAAATCAGATTCTTCTGAGGAGTTCCCAGTACATTATCGTTTCCCCTGTGTAATTACCTTAACAAGCGCCAGCTGTTTTTATTCTCAGAAGGTTTACTCCCTGATATACAGCTGCCTACCCCCTTCGTAAGTGCAGGTCCTAAATGAGCTTTTTTCTCTCTTCCCTCACCACAATCCAGATTCTTTTGGGAAGTTACCAGTACAGTAACTATACCAGGAAGTACTTAATTTATTAAGCTACTGCTTTTCTTAATCTCAGTGGAGATATTTACTGATAAACAGCTACCTACGCAGCATGTTCATGTCGTTCCTAAATGAGCTTTTATCTCTCTCCCCTCACCACAAATCAGATTCTTCTGAGGAGTTCCCAGTACATTATCCTTTCCCCTGTGTAATTACCTTAACAAGCTCCAGCTGTTTTTATTCTCAGAAGGTTTACTCCCTGATATACAGCTGCCTAACCCCTTCGTAAGTGCAGGTCCTAAATGAGCTTTTTTCTCTGTTCATTCACCACTAGCCAGATTCTTTTTGGGTGTTACCAGTACAGTAACCATACCAGGAAGTACTTAATTCATTAAGCTACTGCTTTTCTTAATCTCAGTGGAGATATTTCCTGATAAACAGCTACGTGTGCAGCATGTTCATGTCGTTCTTAAATGAGCATTTATCTCTCTCCCCTCACCACAAATCAGATTCTTCTGAGGAGTTCCAAGTACATTATCCTTTCCCCTGTGTAATTACCTTAACAAGCGCCAGCTGTTTTTATTCTCAGAAGGTTTACTCCGAGATATACTGCGGCCTACCCCCTTCGTAAGTGCAGGTCTTTAATGAGCTTTTTTCTCTGTTCCCTCACCACAATCCAGATTCTTTTGGGGAGTTACCAGTACAGTACCCATACCAAGAAGTACTTAATTTATTAAGCTACTGCTTTTCTTAATCTCAGTGGAGATATTTACTGATAAACAGCTACCTACGCAGCATGTTCATGTCATTCCTAAATGAGCTTTTATCTCTCTCCCCTCACCACAAATCAGATTCTTCTGAGGAGTTCCCAGTACAATATCCTTTCCCCTGTGTAATTACCTTAACAAGCTCCAGCTGTTTTTATTCTCAGAAGGTTTACTCCCTGATATACAGCTGCCTACCCCCTTCGTAAGGGCATGTCCTAAATGAGCTTTTTTCTTTGTTACCTCACCACAATCCAGATTCTTTTGGGGAGTTACCAGTACAGTAACCATACCAGGAAGTACTTAATTTATTAAGCTACTGCTTTTCTTAATCTCAGTGGAGATATTTACTGAAAAACAGCTACCTACGCAGCATGTTCATGTCGTTCATAAAGGAGCTTTTATCTCTCTACCCTCACCACAAATCAGATTCTTCTGAGGAGTTCCAAGTACATTATGCTTTCCCCTGTGTAATTACCTTAACAAGCTCCAGCTGTTTTTATTCTCAGAAGGTTTACTCCCAGATATACTGCGGCCTACCCCCTTCGTAAGTGCAGGTCTTTAATGAGCATTTTTCTCTGTTCCCTCACCACAATCCAGATTCTTCTGGGGAGTTACCAGTACAGTACCCATACCAAGAAGTACTTAATTTATTAAGCTACTGCTTTTCATAATCTCAGTGGAGATATTTACTGATAAACAGCTACCTACGCAGCATGTTCATGTCGTTCCTAAATGAGCTTTTATCTCTCTACCCTCACCACAAATCAGATTCTTCTGAGGAGTTCCCAGTACATTATCCTTTGCCCTGTGTAATTACCTTAACAAGCTCCAGCTGTTTTTATTCTCAGAAGGTTTACTCCCTGATATACAGCTGCCTACCCCTTTCGTAAGTGCAGGTCCTAAATGAGCTTTTTTCTCTGTTCCCTCACCACAATCCAGATTCTTTTGGGGAGTTACCAGTACAGTAACCATACCAGGATGTACTTAATTTATTAAGCTACTGCTTTTCTTAATCTCAGTGGAGATATTTACTGATAAACAGCTACCTACGGAGCATGTTCATGTCGTTCCTAAATGAGCTTTTATCTCTCTCCCCTCACCACAAATCAGATTGTTCTGAGGAGTTCCCAGTACATTATCCTTTCCCCTGTGTAATTACCTTAACAAGCTCCAGCTGTTTTTATTCTCAGAAGGTTTACTCCCTGATATACAGCTGCCTACCCCCTTCGTAAGTGCAGGTCCTAAATGAGCTTTTTTCTCTGTTCCCTCACCACAATCCAGATTCTTTTGGGGAGTTACCAGTACAGTAACCATACCAGGAAGTACTGAGTTTATTAAGCTACTGCTTTTCTTAATCTCATTGGAGATATTTACTGATAAACAGCTACCTACGCAGCATGTTCATGTCGTTCCTAAATGAGCTTTTATCTCGCTCCCCTCACCACAAATCAGATTCTTCTGAGGAGTTCCCAGTACATTATCCTTTACCCTGTGTAATTACCTTAACAAGCTCCAGCTGTTTTTATTCTCAGAATGTTTACTCCCTGATATACAGCTGCCTACCCCCTTCATAAGTGCAGGTCCTAAATGAGCTTTTTTCTCTGTTGCCTCACCACAATCCAGATTCTTTTGGGGAGTTACCAGTACAGTAACCATACCAGGAAGTACTTAATTTATTAAGCTACTACTTTTCTTAATCTCAGTGGAGATATTTACTGAAAAACAGCTACCTACGCAGCATGTTCATGTCGTTCATAAATGAGCTTTTATCTCTCTACCCTCACCACAAATCAGATTCTTCTTAGGAGTTCCCAATGCATTATCCTTTCCCCTGTGTAATTACCTTAACAAGCTCCAGCTGTTTTTATTCTCAGAAGGTTTACTCCCTGATATACAGCTGCCTACCCCCTTCGTAAGTGCAGGTCCTAAATGAGTTTTTTTCTCTGTCCCTCACCACAATTCAGATTCTTTTGGGGAGTTACCAGTACAGTAACCATACCAGGAATTACTTAATTTTTAAGCTACTGCTTTTCTTAATCTCAGTGGAGATATTTACTGATAAACAGCTACCTACGCAGCACGTTCATGTCGTTCCTAAATGAGCTTTTATCTCTCTCCACTCACCACAAATCAGATTCTTCTGAGATGTTCCCAGTACATTATCGTTTCCCCTGTGTAATTACCTTAACAAGCGCCAGCTGTTTTTATTCTCAGAAGGTTTACTCCCTGATATACAGCTGCCTACCCCCTTCGTATGTCCAAGTCCTAAATGAGCTTTTTTCTCTGTTCCTTCACCACAATCCAGATTCTTTTGGGGAGTTACCAGTACAGTAACCATACCAGGAAGTACTTCATTTATTAAGCTACTGGTTTTCTTAATCTCAGTGGAGATATTTACTGATAAACAGCTACCTACGCAGCATGTTCATGTCGTTCCTAAATGAGCTTTTATCTCTCTCCCCTCACCACAAATCAGATTCTTCTGAGGAGTTCCCAGTACATTATCCTTTCCCCTGTGTAATTACCTTAACAAGCTCCAGCTGTTTTTATTCTCAGAATGTTTACTCCCTGATATACAGCTGCCTACCCCCTTCGTAAGTGCAGGTCCTAAATGAGCTTTTTTCTCTCTTCCCTCACCATAATCCAGATTCTTTTGGGAAGTTACCAGTACAGTAACTATACCAGGAAGTACTTCATTTATTAAGCTACTGCTTTTCTTAATCTCAGTGGAGATATTTACTGATAAACAGCTACCTACGCAGCATGTTCATGTCGTTCCTAAATGAGCTTTTATCTCTCTCCCCTCACCACAAATCAGATTCTTCTGAGGAGTTCCCAGTACATTATCCTTTCCCCTGTGTAATTACCTTAACAAGCTCCAGCTGTTTTTTTTCTCAGAAGGTTTACTCCCTGATATACAGCTGCGTAACCCCTTCGTAAGTGCAGGTCCTAAATGAGCTTTTTTCTCTGTTCCTTCACCACAATCCAGATTCTTTTGGGGAGTTACCAGTACAGTAACCATACCAGGAAGTACTTAATTCATTAAGCTACTGCTTTTCTTAATCTCAGTGGAGATATTTCCTGATAAACAGCTACGTGTGCAGCATGTTCATGTCGTTCTTAAATGAGCTTTTATCTCTCTCCCCTCACCACAAATCAGATTCTTCTGAGGAGTTCCCAGTACATTATCCTTTCCCCTGTGTAATTGCCTTAACAAGCTCCAGCTGTTTTTATTCTCAGAAGGTTTACTCCCTGATATACAGCTGCCTACCACCTTCGTAAGTGCAGGTCCTAAATGAGCTTTTTTCTCTGTTGCCTCACCACAATCAAGATTCTTTTGGGGAGCTACCAGTACAGTAACCATACCAGGAAGTACTTAATTTATTAAGCTACTGCTTTTCTTAATCTCAGTGGAGATATTTACTGAAAAACAGCTACCTACGCAGCATGTTCATGTCGTTCATAAATGAGCTTTTATCTCTCTACCCTCACCACAAATCAGATTCTTCTGAGGAGTTCCCAATGCATTATCCTTTCCCCTGTGTAATTACCTTAACAAGCTCCAGCTGTTTTTATTCTCAGAAGGTTTACTCCCTGATATACAGCTGCCTACCCCCTTCGTAAGTGCAGGTCCTAAATGAGTTTTTTTCTCTGTCCCTCACCACAATCCAGATTCTTTTGGGGAGGTACCAGTACAGTAACCATACCAGGAAGTACTTAATTTATTAAGCTACTGCTTTGCTTAATCTCAGTGGAGATATTTACTGATAAACAGCTACCTACGCAGCACGTTCATGTCGTTCCTAAATGAGCTTTTATCTCTGTCCACTCACCACAAATCAGATTCTTCTGAGGAGTTCCCAGTACATTATCGTTTCCCCTGTGTAATTACCTTAACAAGCGCCAACTGTTTTTATTCTCAGAAGGTTTACTCCCTGATATACAGCTGCCTACCCCCTTCGTATGTGCAGGTCCTAAATCATCTTTTTTCTCTGTTCCTTCACCACAATCCAGATTATTTTGGGGAGTTACCAGTACAGTAACCATACCAGGAAGTACTTCATTTATTAAGCTACTGGTTTTCATAATCTCAGTGGAGATATTTACTGATAAACAGCTACCTACGCAGCATGTTCATGTCGTTCCTAAATGAGCTTTTATCTCTCTCCACTCACCACAAATCAGATTCTTCTGAGATGTTCCCAGTACATTATCGTTTCCCCTGTGTAATTACCTTAACAAGCTCCAGCTGTTTTTTTTCTCAGAAGGTTTACTCCCTGATATACAGCTGCCTAACCCCTTCGTAAGTGCAGGTCCTAAATGAGCATTGTTCTCTGTTCCTTCACCACAATCCAGATTCTTTTGGGGAGTTACCAGTACAGTAACCATACCAGGAAGTACTTAATTCATTAAGCTACTGCTTTTCTTAATCTCAGTGGAGATATTTCCTGATAAACAGCTACGTGTGCAGCATGTTCATGTCGTTCTTAAATGAGCTTTTATCTCTCTCCCCTCACCACAAATCAGATTCTTCTGAGGAGTTCCAAGTACACTATCCTTTCCCCTGTGTAATTACCTTAACAAGCTCCAGCTGTTTTTATTCTCAGAAGGTTTACTCCCAGATATACTGCGGCCTACCCCCTTCGTAAGTGCAGGTCTTTAATGAGCTTTTTTCTCTGTTCCCTCACCACAATCCAGATTCTTTTGGGGAGTTACCAGTACAGTACCCATACCAAGAAGTACTTAATTCATTAAGCTACTGCTTTTCTTAATCTCAGTGGAGATATTTACTGATAAACAGCTACCTACGCAGCATGTTCATGTCGTTCCTAAATGAGCTTTTATCTCTCTCCCCTCAGCACAAATCAGATTCTTCTGAGGAGTTCCCAGTACATTATCCTTTCCCCTGTGTAATTACCTTAACAAGCTCCAGCTGTTTTTATTCTCAGAAGGTTTACTCCCTGATATACAGCTGCCTACCCCCTTCGTAATTGCAGGTCCTAAATGAGCTTTTTTCTCTGTTCTCTCAACACAATCCAGATTCTTTTGGGGAGTTACCAGTACAGTACCCATACCAAGAAGTACTTAATTTATTAAGCTACTGCTTTTCTTAATCTCAGTGGAGATAATTACTGAAAAACAGCTACCTACGCAGCATGTTCATGTCGTTCCTAAATGAGCTTTTATATCTCTACACTCACCACAAATCAGATTCTTCTGAGGAGTTCCCAGTACATTATCCTTTCCCCTGTGTAATTACCTTAACAAGCTCCAGCTGTTTTTATTCTCAGAAGGTTTACTCCCTGATATACAGCTGCCTACCCCTTTCGTAAGTGCAGGTCCTAAATGAGATTTTTCTCTGTTCCCTCACGACAATCCAGATTCTTTTGGGGAGTTACCAGTACAGTAACCATACCAGGAAGTACTTAATTTATTAAGCTACTGCTTTTCTTAACCTCAGTGGAGATATTTACTGATAAACAGCTACCTACGCAGCATGTTCATGTCGTTCCTAAATGAGCTTTTATCTCTCTCCCCTCACCACAAATCAGATTCTTCTGAGGAGTTCCCAGTACATTATCCTTTCCCCTGTGTAATTGCCTTAACAAGCTCCAGCTGTTTTTATTCTCAGAAGGTTTACTCCCTGATATACAGCTGCCTACACCCTTCGTAAGTGCAGGTCCTAAATGAGCTTTTTTCTCTGTTCCCTCACCACAATCCAGATTCTTTTGGGGAGTTACCAGTACAGTAACCATACCAGGAAGTACTTAATTTATTAAGCTACTGCTTTTCTTAATCTCAGTGGAGATATTTACTGATAAACAGCTACCTACGCAGCATGTTCAAGTCGTTCCTAAATGAGCTTTTATCTCTCTCCCCTCACCACAAATCAGATTCTTCTGAGGAGTTCCCAGTACATTATCCTTTCCCCTGTGTAATTACCTTAACAAGCTCCAGCTGTTTTTATTCTCAGAAGGTTTACTACCTGATATACAGCTGCCTACCCCCTTCGTAAGTGCAGGTCTTAATGAGCTTTTTTCTCTGTTCCCTCACCACAATCCAGATTCTTTGGGGAGTTACCAGTAGAGTAACCATACCAGGAAGTACTGAGTTTATTAAGCTAATGCTTTTCTTAATCTCAGTGGAGATATTTACTGATAAACAGCTACCTACGCAGCATGTTCATGTCGGTCCTAAATGAGCTTTTATCTCTCACCCCTCACCACAAATCAGATTCTTCTGAGGAGTTCCCAGTACATTATCCTTTACCCTGTGTAATTACCTTAACAAGCTCCAGCTGTTTTTATTCTCAGAAGGTTACTCCCTGATATACAGCTGCCTACCCCCTTCGTAAGTGCAGGTCCTAAATGAGCTTTTTTCTCTGTTGCCTCACCACAATCAAGATTCTTTTGGGGAGCTACCAGTACAGTAACCATACCCAGGAAGTACTTAATTTATTAAGCTACTGCTTTTCTTAATCTCAGTGGAGATATTTACTGAAAAACAGCTACCTACGCAGCATGTTCATGTCGTTCATAAATGAGCTTTTATCTCTCTCCACTCACCACAAATCCGATTCTTCTGAGGAGTTCCCAGTACATTATCGTTTCCCCTGTGTAATTACCTTAACAAGCGCCAACTGTTTTTATTCTCAGAAGGTTTACTCCCTGATATACAGCTGCCTACCCCTTCGTATGTGCAGGTCCTAAATCATCTTTTTTCTCTGTTCCTTCACCACAATCCAGATTATTTTGGGGAGTTAGCAGTACAGTAACCATACCAGGAAGTACTTCATTTATTAAGCTACTGGTTTTCTTAATCTCAGTGGAGATATTTACTGATAAACAGCTACCTACGCAGCATGTTCATGTCGTTCCTAAATGAGCTTTTATCTCTCTCCACTCACCACAAATCAGATTCTTCTGAGATGTTCCCAGTACATTATCGTTTCCCCTGTGTAATTACCTAAACAAGCGCCAGCTGTTTTTATTCTTAGAAGGTTTACTCCCCTGATATACAGCTGCCTACCCCTTCGTATGTGCAGGTCCTAAATCATCTTTTTTCTCTGTTCCTTCACCACAATCCAGATTATTTTGGGGACTTACCAGTACAGTAACCATACCAGGAAGTACTTCATTTATTAAGATACTGGTTTTCATAATCTCAGTGGAGATATTTACTGATAAACAGCTACCTACGCAGCATGTTCATGTCGTTCCTAAATGAGCTTTTATCTCTCTCCACTCACCACAAATCAGATTCTTCTGAGATGTTCCCAGTACATTATCGTTTCCCCTGTGTAATTACCTTAACAAGCTCCAGCTGTTTTTTTTCTCAGAAGGTTTACTCCCTGATATACAGCTGCCTAACCCCTTCGTAAGTGCCGGTCCTAAATGAGCATTTTTCTCTGTTCCTTCACCACAATCCAGATTCTTTTGGGGAGTTACCAGTACAGTAACCATACCAGGAAGTACTTAATTCATTAAGCTACTGCTTTTCTTAATCTCAGTGGAGATATTTCCTGATAAACAGCTACGTGTGCAGCATGTTCATGTCGTTCTTAAATGAGCTTTTATCTCTCTCCCCTCACCACAAATCAGATTCTTCTGAGGAGTTCCAAGTACATTATCCTTTCCCCTGTGTAATTACCTTAACAAGCTCCAGCTGTTTTTATTCTCAGAAGGTTTACTCCCAGATATACTGCGGCCTACCCCCTTCGTAAGTGCAGGTCTTTAATGAGCTTTTTTCTCTGTTCCCTCACCACAATCCAGATTCTTTTGGGGAGTTACCAGTAGAGTAACCATACCAGGAAGTACTGAGTTTATTAAGCTACTGCTTTTCTTAATCTCAGTGGAGATATTTACTGATAAACAACTACCTACGCAGCATGTTCATGTCGTTCCTAAATGAGCTTTTATCTCTCTCCCCTCACCACAAATCAGATTCTTCTGAGGAGTTCCCAGAACATTATCCTTTACCCTGTGTAATTACCTTAACAAGCTCCAGGTGTCTTTATTCTCAGAAGGTTTACTCCCAGATATACAGCTGCCTACCCCCTTCGTAAGTGCAGGTCCTAAATGAGCTTTTTTCTCTGTTGCCTCACCACAATCCAGATTCTTTTGGGGAGTTACCAGTACAGTAACCATACCAGGAAGTACTTAATTTATTAAGCTACTGCTTTTCTTAATCTCAGTGGAGATATTTACTGAAAAACAGCTACCTACGCAGCATGTTCATGTCGTTCATAAATGAGCTTTTATCTCTCTATCCTCACCACAAATCAGATTCTTCTGAGGAGTTCCCAATGCATTATCCTTTCCCCTGTGTAATTACCTTAACAAGCTCCAGCTGTTTTTATTCTCAGAAGGTTTACACCCTGATATACAGCTGCCTACCCCCTTCGTAAGTGCAGGTCCTAAATGAGTTTTTTTCTCTGTCCCTCACCACAATCCAGATTCTTTTGGGGAGTTACCAGTACAGTAACCATACCAGGAATTACTTAATTTTTAAGCTACTGCTTTTCTTAATCTCAGTGGAGATATTTACTGATAAACAGCTACCTACGCAGCACGTTCATGTCGTTCCTAAATGAGCTTT